>NW_007728565.1:521717-522691 GCF_000696425.1 Galeopterus variegatus
ATAATCTTTTATGTTATAATAATCCTAAGGAATATGCCTTGCCAGTTAATTAGATCAAAACTGAAATCTACAACTAGGCTTAAAGGATGAAATTGTCAGGAATGGTATAAAACTCAGGGATGGTTAACTCTTAAGGATGGGATATGGTGCTATTGTGCCCATATTTTCAAAATGGTAAACAATTATTCTTCTAAGTTAATAAAATAAATAATAATGTCAAAAGACTTCCAGGGATTAAAAGCAGCAATTAAGAAAAAAAAAAAAAAAAAGGAAGCATTCATTTTCAAGACTTCTTTATGGCTGATTTGGGAGTTTATTTTGTGTCTATATAATATGTTGACTTTAATAAGACTGTTATAATATTTATTTTAATGAACTAACCATGTTCTGTCATCACAAGTAATTTTTTATGAAATGTATTTTAATGTTAATGATATTTTGTGTGTAAATTGATACACTATGTGTTTAGGATGCACTATGTTGTTTGAGTTTCACAAAAATCTTATGAGGAAAACAATAGTATTGATTAGAGAAAAGAAGCTTAAAGAAGGTAAGTAACTTATCGCAGATAATACAATCTCTAAGTATCAGGCAGCTACTCTTCTAACCAAGGCTATTAATCACCTATTCCCTTAACTAATGCAGTAATATCTCTGCTAGTAACATAAATTTCCAAAGTTTAGAACAACACCGAGAAAGAGCATTTGTAGGAGATCTTAGGTAAGTGTGGTCCACTAGAGTCATGCCCAAGAGTGGCCATCACATAACATACAACGTGGATGGCACCTCCTAAAGTTGTGTTTTTCACTGAGAAAGAATTGCATAAACTTGACATTTCTGGGCTGGCCAGTTAGCTCAGTTGGTTATAACACCAAGGTCAAGGGTTTGGATCCCTGTACCAACCAGATGCTAAAAAAAAAACCCTTGAAATTTCCAACAGATATTCTTGTATTTAAAAGTGACATCCACTCAAT
>NW_007728565.1:523967-525276 GCF_000696425.1 Galeopterus variegatus
TTTTTTCTTTTTTTCTTTTTAATTCCCTAACTTTAAATAATATTTTTAGTTTTTAATAGATGCTCACTCATGATTGAGGTGGAGAAGAGAAACCATACCATATCAAAAGAGACTAAAACTTTAAGACAGTGGACATTCAATCTAAACCATTGAAAGTCAAAGTTGTTACTGGAGAGCCAAAAACAAATGATCAAGCTCATCAAATTTAACTGCAGTATTCAAACCAAATATTTAAGAATTCAAGCTCTTAAAAGTATGGGAAAACCACCACCAGCTTCTCCCTCACGGAGAAGAAACAGACTTGAGTTAGGTTTCATTAGAGGGCAGATCCGAGGCCAATTTTCAAAGTCAAAGGGAGACTGGAAAGTTTTGGCAGAGGGAAAGTGATCAGGGGACTGAAGGTATTCAAACTCAAGCTGAGTAACCATCTGAAGTGGATCCTGTAAAAAGATTTCTGCTTTAGAAAGCAAGTTAGCCTGGATGACCCTTATGATTTATTAAATTTACCTTTGTTAAAAAATTTAAATAGATTTAATCAGGAAAGTATGCATCTAGTTTTTGAAAAATCACAAAACAAAATAAGTATAATTATTAACTAAAAATTATTGTGTTGAGAACCTAAAAATATAAAAAGGTAGATAAATGAAAATGAAAGCACACACACACTCAGACACACACACTCCTTTTTCTAAAAGTAAGCTTTCAACATAATCTTATTTTCTGGTGCATTCCCCTGTGATTTTCCTGAAAATGTTTGAGAACATCTTCCTCAGACTTGCTAATGACCTGTTAATGAACTGACACAGACTGTACTTATGTAAATTATGGACTTGCTGAACCTAGAGTTAAAGTTTCCTACATTTCCAGGATAAAAAATCAATCATTGTGATATCAATTACTGTCACTTATATGTCCTTCACATCCATATTATTTCATGGCCCCTCCTTCTTAATGAGTGTCATAGGTGACTTTGAAAGTCTGGATGTTTCCAGACTTGACTAAACTATTTTCTCTATGCACTGGAAATGTTCTAACATTTTCTCTATAAAAAATGCCTAGGTCTGCAGATCATTGTAGTCATGAAAATCAAGGTTGGAAGTGAGGAGAAATAGGAGCTGCTCCCGAGTACACTGGGCCATAGCTTCTGAAAATGAAGAGGCAGCAGTGCTTTAGGCAAATTGTATGACACATGTTTGGTCCCCTATTCTTGAGAAATATTAAAAGGTAAAAATTACCTTTTCCTGAAGTGTCCTTTTGGAAAAGTAAAGTTAATATTAAAATTAATGTTACATGCAAAGTCAAGAAATAT
>NW_007728565.1:526081-529881 GCF_000696425.1 Galeopterus variegatus
GTTTAAAAGACCCTGGCACCTCCTCTCTCTCTCTTGCTTCCTCTCGCCATGTGATCTGCTTATACCCTCCAGCTACCTGCCACTTTCCACCATGAATAGGAGCAGCCTGAGACCCGTGCCAGATGTAGCTGTCCCAGAATCATAAGCCAAATAAACCTGTGTTCTTTATAAATTACCCAGTCTCTGGTATTTCTGTTATAGCAACACAAATGGACAAATACAACCCATTACTGAAATTAATCCATTCATAAAAGCATGTCCCTAGTGATCCAATCATCTATTAAAGGCTCCTCCTTTCAGATACCAAATAGAGATTAGAAGAAAAGATAAAAGTGAGATAATGAAACCTATAAACAAATAACAAAAAGGAATACCTTTTAAATTTTCTACTTTTTCACTAATTAGTATTGAATCCACCCACCCTAATGCTGCACACCCGTCCTACCCACCTCCATCTATCTCTCTGTGTTCCCTTCCCCTGCCTTTACAGCCAGTCTTCACCATTGCTCCTCGAATTCATAGTCACTATTGTGTCTACGCTTCCTTCCATTCTCTTCACAATGCCTTGACTAATAAACCCATTTAGGAATTTTATAGGAAACTTCCTAAATTGAGTATAGCCCATCTGCCTATGAAAGTAAAGAAAGATACTGGAACACAGAGAGGGTCCAGCTTCCAGCACAGGACTCTGCCATGAGAAATGTGGGGTGACATGTCACAAATGCATGAAAGCCAGTGAAAGGTGCATAGAGATGGCTTTCTAGGCCTTGCTACCCTCATTTTCTCCTGGCACACAACCACATTTAAAATCAGAAGCAGGAAAAAAAAAAAAAAAAAAAGAAGAAAGAAAAAAAAGAGAAAGAGAAACAAATAAAAACTTTTAAAATTAAAATAATTAAAAAGAAGAAGCAAAAAGAAAACAAACAAACAAAATCAGAAGCAGTAAATGATTAGGGAAGGCAACGTTTTTATGTGGAAGGTGAGAGCCAGCTGGCTGATGATGTGCTGAGGGAAGCACAAGAAGGCAGCACTTGTCAATTACTAAAGTGCAATTCTTGCACCATCCTATTTTCAATCCTTGCTCTACCATTTACCAACACCCTAACCTTGGGCAAGTCACTTAATAATTCCACACCTCAGTTTCCTAATCTGTGAAATAAGAATAAGAGTGCCAGCTTTATCTTTTGTGGTAAAGATTAAATTGTAAAAAGTGTAAAAAGTGCTTAAAATTTGGCATAAAGTTAGGTCTGTATTGATGCTGTCTATTCTTAAAGTTCTAAGCATATTGTATTATTTCAGCTCTATAAAATAGTCCATGCTCATAATAAAGATTTTTGAGTATCAACAGCATGTTAAATAATGTATAGTATCCTTTGTTTAATATAGTTAGAAAGATTAACTTATTTTAGAAACTATTGTATAAATAGTTTTCTTTTAAGGAGAAGCATAAACAAGAAATGCTTTGTTCACTCAGAAGATACACTATATTCCTTTGGGGGGAAATATTCTAAAGGAATAGATCACTTCTTAATTTTGCTAGAAAAGCAG
The DNA here is from genome assembly GCF_000696425.1 of Galeopterus variegatus. Classification (NCBI taxonomy): domain Eukaryota; kingdom Metazoa; phylum Chordata; class Mammalia; order Dermoptera; family Cynocephalidae; genus Galeopterus; species Galeopterus variegatus. The sequence goes on from NW_007728565.1 coordinate 527,630, forward strand.
TGCTACATATAAATATATAAATGGAAGAGTTGGAAATACCATTGCTACCAAAACATTTACTGAGAAAATGTCCATATATTTTCACAGGATTTATTGGGGTAGCTATACGAAATAGTGATCCTCAGTAAAGGAGAGAGTACATTGTGGAATCTTTATTTTTGAGGTCTTCAGGAACTTATTTGCAATCAATTAAACATTTATTTGGAACCAACTTTGAGCTAGATTTTGTATGAGTTGCTACATGTATAAGTAATATGTATAAGTAATATGTATATTCTATATTAAGGAATTATCAAGCTGGTACCAGTGAATACTTTAAAAAAATACAATTATACAGTATAATAATTGCAAAAAGAGATTTATACTAAACTAGGCTGTGACATGAACTAAAGAGTAAGTAATTATTTTATGGAAGCAGGCAAACTTTGATGGTAAGATGTACTGGGTTAAATGGTGCCCCCTTGAATTCATGTCCACCAAGAACCTGTGATCGTGACTGTCTTGCTATGACAAAGGCTACTGTCTGGAATCCTCACAGCACCAATTGTCTAGCTCTTAATCTTGTTCATGATGTGGAGCTACACATCCACACTAGTTGTCGCAGCTCTTTTACTTGCTGGTAATCCTGCACCATCTGGGTTGATGGTTGAGCTAGGGCTGGGTCTGGAGATCCCAGACCTCTCAAGCCCATTCACAGACTCGGTCACAAACCCTTCATATGCCAGGCTGGGTCACCAGGCCCCTCCACACCAGGCTGGGTCACTAGACCTCACACACTCCAGACTGGGTCACCAGACCCCTTCACACAGGTCTATATGCTAGGCAACTGGCCACACGGTCCTTGTAAGCTGCAGGTCTGGAAAAACATGGCCACACAGGGCAGGTGCCTGAGGCAGTAAAACACCAGCCAAAGCAGCGCCACCATGCAGGTGCACCTACTCCACCCACACACACATTGTTTACGGAATGACCCTGAACCAGCTCCCAGGTGAGGAGAGCCTGACCAAATTGTTCCATTTTCCCAACAGTGACCATATTTGAAAATAGGGTCTCTGCAGGTGTAATTAAGATGTAAATTATGATAAGGTCATACTGGATTAGGGTAGTCCCTTAATTCAATCATTTGTGTCATTATAAGAAGAAACATAGAGACACAGAGGCACAGATACACACAGAGAGAAGACCATGTACAGGGTGGAGGCAGAGATTTGAGTGATTGCCACAGCCAAGGAATGCGAGAAGCCACCAGAAACTGGGAGCAACAGGGAAGGTTTCTTCCCTGGAGCCTCTGGAGGGAGTGTGGCTCTGCTGACACTTGATTTTAGACTTCTTCCTAAAAAATTTCTGTTGTATTATGTCACCCAGTTTATGGTAATTTGTTACAGCATCCACAGGAAACTACAGAAGATCCTGACAAAGTAGAAAGGCTTCAGCTGCATTTTGAGGGCAAATTTTGTTATGAGTGAAGGAAAAAAGTCATTGCAGAAAAAGAAACAGTATGCGTGAAGCATGGAGATGAATGCAAAGTGGCCTGTTTGAGGAACTGCGGAGACTTGGCGCAAAGGTCAAAACCAGAAATCACTAATGGGGAGTAGTAGAGATACCTGCTTCCCACATGGCTCTTTGCAAGAAACCAGTCTGCATGAAGATTTGCTTCAAGTTGAAAATGAAAGACCAATCAAGGTTAAAAAATATTTTCTGTATTCTCTAATTCCCCAGACAACTTCCTTTTCACCCACATCAACTACATCGATTCCCTAACACTTTTTTTTCTTAACTCTCCTCTACCCTACCCCAGCTTTTTTAATACCTTGGATCCCAACTCGAGCATGAATGGCTTCAGGTCCTTCTTTCAAGAGATTCTTCTCCAGTTTACTCCCTTCCCCACTAGACACAGCTAGTACACACATATCCACATCTGTATTTAAGAGATGTTTTAATCCCATATTCTAGTTCCACAGAATACATGCCAGCTAAGTAAAGTTCAGCCTAGAAGGGTGTTAGGTAAAATAGGGAGCTGTACAGGTCATGAAATATATGATGGGGACCTTGTATTCCAAGATGCCAACAGGCAAGCATTTCATCCAAGAAGTGATTTAAACCAAGCTAAGTAACATATTGAATTCTGTAATCTATCCAGCCATGCTTCAGAAGGAACAGGATTCTTCAAGGGGATGAAGAAACAGAAGTCGTGAATGCCAGTTCCATCTTCCTACATTTAGTTTCTGTTTATGTCCTCTTTCCCTTCACAG
>NW_007728565.1:530029-532205 GCF_000696425.1 Galeopterus variegatus
TCCACATCTGTATTTAAGAGATGTTTTAATCCCATATTCTAGTTCCACAGAATACATGCCACCTAAGTAAAGTTCAGCCTAGAAGGGTGTTAGGTAAAATAGGGAGCTGTACAGGTCATGTAATATATGATGGGGACCTTGTATTCCAAGATGCCAACAGGCAAGCATTTCATCCAAGAAGTGATTTAAACCAAACTAAGTAACATATTGAATTCTGTAATCTATCCAGCCATGCTTCAGAAGGAACAGGATTCTTCAAGGGGATGAAGAAACAGAAGTTGTGAATGCCAGTTCCATCTTCCTACATTTAGTTTCTGTTTATGTCCTCTTTCCCTTCACAGATAAGATTTGATGAAAAGGAAAAATAAGCCTCCTCATAGAATCTTAAGAGTAAGAAAAGGAAAAAGGTGAGATTTTGGTATTTGGATTATGTAATTCATACAGCCCCTCCTCCTCTCAATTTATGGTCTGGGAAAAATTGGAGGCTCTATAATTTGTAGCATGAGAAAAGACTATCCTGGGGAGCTTTATACCTCCACCGGGGCAGAGTCTTAGTTGAAGCAGGGTTTTCGTGTAAGTCACAATGAGGTTAGTTCAGGTGAGTTCATTGCCTACTGAGTTCATTTTACAGTTCTATGTTCAAAAAAACCTGACTAGAAATATTCAGAAGAGGAAAAATAAATCACCACCAACACAAGTCTCCAAAGCCTACTTCATATATTTCTCCTCAAAGCCCCACCTGGAGTTATTCTGCCTTCTTTGAAAGCTTGATGGAATTTGGCAAGGTTATACCTTCCTCAGGTGTGCATATTAAAAAAAAAAAAAAAAAGATGTAGGATCTTTGGAAGCAAAGGAAATAACAGAATTATTTTTTTCTCTCCTAGCAAAATATGAACAGTTTCTATTCAGAATGAAACTATAGGTAGCTGGAAATTATTCTATCACTGGCAAACTCCAGTAGATAACTTGGCCTACTGATATTTTGAAAATTAAAACATACCAGATTGGAGGATGCCTTGTGAAAAAGTTCCACAGATTTGTTTTGTTTACCACTATTTCCACCATTGTCAGCAATACATTTTCTGTGTTTTACCCCTTGAGGGATGACAGTTGAGAAAAAATGGATTATGGGGTAGGCCAGTAGCTCAGATGGTTAGAGTGTGGTATTGTAAGACCGAGGTCAGGGGTTCAGATCCCTGGATCTCCACAGGGGCTAGCCACCAAAAATAAATAAATAAATAAAATAAAGGAGAAGAAGAAATGCATTATGAAAAACCTTTATTTGAAGGCAAATTGTGTCTTGTCATTTAATATTCTAGGGTGCCCACACTAATTTTAACAATAATTAATCCTTGAATTTTGCTCCTATCAGTCAGTTTATGATCATTATAGGTAAATGGGACATAAATTCATTCTTTTCCAGAGTAAATATTTTTACTATCTGAAAGTGTGCTTCATACTTCCTTGTGTATTTGGAAATAAAACTTTAGGTGGCAGTGGAATGTTGAGTTGAGATAAAAGGCAGAAAAGCCATAGCAAAGAATTCAAATGAACCAAGACAATGAAAAACTAATATTCTGCTCCTTCTTTATAGTGCTGAAGACAGAGGACCAGAGAGACAGATACTTACAATTCATCTTGCTTAGACAGTGCTGTACCCTCCCTCTAGCCTCTCCAAATATCCATCGAAACAGCTATGTGCAGCAGACCTTTATATGCAGTACATTGGGCAATGGGGCAAAGGTTAGTCATCTCAGCTGGGAGAATGTGGAAAGGAAAACAGACAAACTACTGTGGGGAAAAAGAACATAAAATGAGAACACAGCAGGAGGAGGATCTCAAATGGACATTAAGCACAAGCACATTTAGAAATTTTTAGACATATTGGAAAGGATATCAGGTTAAAAGTAGAACGGGCAATGTGAGTCTTTTTAAATAAAAATTAAAGTTTTTGGTAATCCCAAAAGGATAGAGAACTCACAGACATAGATGTTTTATATATACACACACACACACACACACACGCGCACACACACACACACACACACATATACACATACACGTATATATGTGTGTGTATATATATATTTATATATATATAAAATTTTAAAATACAGTAGTATGCAAGAAAAAGTTGTAAAGAAATTCATAAAGCCATTGTCTTATGGAGGGAAAC
>NW_007728565.1:533354-533891 GCF_000696425.1 Galeopterus variegatus
AAATTATTCTATTTTTTCTGATGTTTTTCTCAGGTATTTTGACATTTAAAATATCTAAAAACCTGTGGAGAAGCGTGGTGATATTCACCTTGTCTGAGAATGGGAAGGACAAGAGAGAACGGGTGAAGAACAAGTGTAAAGACAGAAATTGAAAGCCACATAATAAATGGAATATGAACGATAACTGAAGGTACAGGAGAGTGAAAAATGACTTCCCTCCACCCTCCGTTCTTTTCCTGGACTAAGAATTTTACTGATGTAAGAGAGATTAACAGGAGAAAAAAACATATTTAATTATGAACGTACCCACAGGAGTTCCACAAAGTATGTGACTTGAAGAAGGACCGGATGATTGAAGCTATATAGCAATCTGAGCTACAGAAAGGATTAAGGGTTTGGCACTACTGGGGGTGTGAAAACAAGTTAAGAGAAGGGAAGGGAAGTACATGGGTGGTGAGTGAAAGTTGTTCTGCAGATAGAAACCCAGGCAATAAAAGTTATCTCAGAGAAGACTTCTTCCTGATACAGCTACTTTTA
>NW_007728565.1:534699-537582 GCF_000696425.1 Galeopterus variegatus
GATGGTTTATCCTAAGCCCTAACAAAGGCATATGGGAAACCTATTATAAACACATTTTTAAAAAGAAAGGGGTGATGAAAATAAATGTGATTTGAGGGTGGTGGTGTTGTGTTCTTCTTGCTGAGCTAAATCTAATTTTACAGACCAAACTTCAAAACCTGCAATAAGGCTTGTCTGTCTACCCCTAACTTTCATGGAAGTAAATTGAAGCTTCAGATGTTATCTCCCCAGCTAGCTATAAAAATAGCCCTGAATATCTTTGTAGCTATCACTGAAAGATAGCCAGGAGCACTTTAGCCTCCGTTCTTATTACTGCCTGGACACAAGTGCTGTTCTTGCTATCTCTCACAACTCCTGAAACTGCCTTCCCACATTTTTAGAACCTGCCTGACTCTTCATTTCTGAGGTGTTTTGCCCATAGCTAACCTCATTCCTGCTGGGGTCTTTTGTATCCAATATTCTATTCAGACTTATCTGGACTCAGGAATTCTCTCCTAAAGTACATTCTCCAAATTCATTCTTGTCTTGCTGCTGCATAGCTCTTAGTAAGACCTGGGGAAGAGACTAATATTTACTTTCCTTTGGAAAGCTGGTAGAAAGGAGACCAAAGTAGAGTGCAGAAATTTTTAAAAGTTAAATTAAATTTAAAAAGAAATATAAAGAAAAATAGTCATGTTTTGGGGAAAAGAACTCTGGCTGGCTTTCCCCCCTCTATGAATTCTATTGTATTTCTTTTCTTTTTTAAAGTATTATATTTTTAAATCTAAAGTGCAATTCAGTTAGCTGAGTCCTTTATGTTCTAAAATCTAACAAAAAAGTCTTTAAGAAACAACTGTGCCTTAATTCTAGATAGTGGCATAGTTATTTATTCATTTTTATATGCTTTAGGGGTGACTGTATGAAACTAAAGATGCTAGGAGAAAAGACTCAAATATCCTGAATTTTTTGTCTGTTTAGTTACTCATTTTAAATAACATTATCCAAATCCACTAACAAATAGAAACTTCAAACCAGAGCATCCCAGTAAGAACTAGCCAAGTTTTCTAAAGAATTTAAATTCTTCATTTTTCTTTATGTCTTCTCTGTATCCCTATTAGTGATGAAATCCACAAAAAGCAAAGGGTCTATGTTCGTGTTTTTTGAGAACAGCAGCAAGAGGGTCATGAGACAGGTGTTGTGGGTGAAAAGCAGAGAGTGGGATTGCATAACATTCAGCAGTTTTCTTGGGTTAACAGGAATCCCAAATGATAATGTAGGTGCTGGGATGCTAAGAGTTGATGAAAAATGCTGAGTCCCTGTACTTGTTCTAGGAAAGATGGAGGACTGTAAAAGTGATCTAAATCCAAAATATCTCTGGGTTTAATACAGTGTTAGAAAAGACCCAAAGAAATCTCTCTCAACATATACTCCATGGAGTAATCCTTATTATTAGCAACTCTGGACCAAAATATTCTACTCATAAAAATATTCTTAATGAATATTTTAGAGTTATGTAAGATGACTGTCAAAAGGCAAAATTACAACAAATTTAATTATAGATTTAATTGGCTTTTACTCACAATTCATGAATCAGAGCAACCTTCATTCTACAAAATAGAATGAGAGCTCCCACTGGGCAATGGCAGAACAGTGGGACTTTTTAAAGGTGAGAACAAGAAAACAGAATAATAGAAAAAAAGCTGGCTGGTTAACATCAGGTTACTTCAGGTTGCTTTTTCCTAAGGGTTAAAGCAGAAGGACCTTCCTTATTATGCTGACTCAGGTATATGGCATCTCCTGTTTTCAGAAAAAAAAAACTAATCTGTTTTGGAATCTATCTGCTTCCCTAAAGTTTCAGTTTGATTATGTGGCATTTAGCATGAATGACTCCATTCTTGTTTGGTCTGGTCTGTTGGGGTCTAGTGTGGGGGCTCAGTACAAAACAACAGCCTCCCATAATTTTGCTTAACATGACCAAAACTAAATGTTTTTTGTTGTTTATTCTCTTTACCTTTATCTGTCTTCCTCACGAGCTCCCTCTCCATTGTTTCCTCTAAATTAATTCTTTCAAACCTAACCTCATTATATAGGGAAACCTAAATTGCATTTTTATATGTATTTACATATCAGATACTAGTTATCTTTATTTTGCAAATGACATGTGTGTGCACGTGTGTGTGGACACGATCAATGTGGCATTCATTGAGAAATCGATTGGCACTAATTTTTTTTTTAAGGGAGAAAATTATAAATATTTAAATAAAATTATAAATATTTACATAAATAATTACAGTGGTAAGGGGGTATGCTATGGGGAGGTATGGGGCATATAAAGATATAATTACCTTATTCTACAGATTCTTGGGAGATTCTTTGGGAAGTGATTTCTATGCTAGGAACTGAAGGGTACAGAAAGTGACAAGAGAAAGAATACTTAAGGCAGAAAGAACAGCTTGTGTGTAACACATGGAGGCCACTGAGCATATACACTGAAGGAACAGAAAAATAATAGGCCTTTGCAGTCGAAGAGTAGTGTGAGAGGCAGAGAAGTGTGAAATGGTAAAAGAAGGGTAAGAAACTCATAACATGCAGGCCCTTTTCTGGACCACATTCAGGATACTGACCTTTATACATTAAGGGAAGCCATAACGAGTCAAGGTTTGATCAGGGAAGCAGGTTATTTATTATACAGTCTTGACCTTATGCAGTTGCAGAGCTGGTTAAACAGTCGATGTGAGGATTGTTACTTTTGTGTCTGCCGATGGAGTCTGCAGTCAGAGTGGGCAAGGTGGAGATGAAATGAAGGAAGCAGGAACAAACTGAACCCTGTGAGGGTGAGATGCAACCCATGAGGGTAGACTGGGAGTCATGTTGGACTCTGACTGCCTTCTGTCTTCAACTTTG
>NW_007728565.1:538134-541852 GCF_000696425.1 Galeopterus variegatus
AACCCATGAGGGTAGACTGGGAGTCATGTTGGACTCTGACTGCCTTCTGTCTTCAACTTTGACCATGGGGGTGTCTGGCAGGAGAAGCTTGCACCTTTGGTACTAGCCAAACACCTGTTTCAGGAATGGCAGAAGCTAAAGGAAGAGATCTACCAAAGCTGGAGGATCTTATGGGCCTGTCTGTGACCTCACAATTACCCAGTGAGATAAGAGACAAGCACAACATGCATGAGCTGTGTCTTAGGGTCCTCCAGAGAAACAGAACCAATAAGGTCTATGTGTACATATAAAAACATATTATTTTTTATTGTTGTAAAATATATATAACATAGGGATTTGATTGGCACTAATAATTGGCATTTTATTTCCTTTTCCCAATTTTAAAATTACTAAAAAAAAACCAGTACCTTTCAAAATTTTATCCCTCCTCCTAAACAATCAGACTTTTACTATTTTCTTTTACTATTCTAGTATTGTCACATAGTTATCATCTTTTCAACTTTTTAAAAAGCGTTTGTGATCTATGAATAATACAAACTGTCTGAAGTTTAAAAATCACATTATTCTGAACACTGCAGAATGATTGCTAGCAAATATTTTCCAGTACGTTGTCACTGAAATATCACATACAAGTTAGATGTTGTGTAATGCATATGCCAGAATAGAACCTTATGTTCACAGATTTTGAAAATATAATTTATAACTTCAACAAAATAGAAATGAGATACCTATTTTCACAGTGTAAATTCATTCTGGAACACTGACAGAATGACAGATATTAAAATGGGTCTTGTATTCCAAAGTGACAGCCTAGGCTAACATGAAACTTTTAAAGTCAGGACAAATCACTTGAACATACAGACAATTTTTCTTTTTCTTTTTTCTATAAGTTTTGTATGGAATTACCTTTCTGCAAGCTTGACCTATTCTAAACCAAAAGTACAATTAAATTTTCTTTCAAGTTGTAATTGCTATTTCAGAAAGAAATTGAATTTTATTTTCCCTTATGCTTTCAAGGTTGCTAAACTAGTTAGGTGATTTTAATGGCTACTAATTATTATTATAATTAGTATTGACCCCTTATTTTAGCTCTGTTCCACCATACCTGCATGCATTTTTTTCATTTTTTTTTTTTTTTCTTTTTTGGCGGCTGTTCAGTATGGGAATCCAAACCCTTGACCCTGTTGCTATACCAGTTTTCTAATCTCACAAAATCAATAAAGTAGGATCTGATTTCATATTTTACAGATAAGAAAACTGTACTAATGGCTACTAAATATTGGCCATGACCACACAATTTTGGATGGCACCAAAATCCGAACTCCAAACTGACACCAAGCACATAATTTTGTACAGTTTTATTTTCATTGCTGATCTCAANGTCAGGACAAATCACTTGAACATACAGACAATTTTTCTTTTTCTTTTTTCTATAAGTTTTGCATGGAATTACCTTTCTGCAAGTTTGACCTACTCTAAACCAAAAGTACAATTAAATTTTCTTTCAAGTTGTAATTGCTATTTCAGAAAGAAATCGAATTTTATTTTCCCTTATGCTTTCAAGGTTGCTAAACCAGTCAGGTGATTTTAATGGCTACTAATTATTATTATAATTAGTATTGACCCCTTATTTTAGCTCTGTTCCACCATACCTGCATGCATTTTTTCTTGTTTTTTTTTTTTTTCTTTTTTGGCGGCTGTTCAGTATGGGAATCCGAACCCTTGACCCTGTTGCTATACCAGTTTTCTAATCTCACAAAATCAATAAAGTAGGATCTGATTTCATATTTTACAGATAAGAAAACTGTACTAACGGCTACTAAATGTTGGCCATGACCACACAGTTTTGGATGGCACCAAAATCCCAACTCCAAACTGACACCAAGCACATAATTTTGTACAGTTTTATTTTCATTGCTGATCTCAATAATTATAATAACTTCACAATTAAAATGTATAAATAAGATTTTGACTAGACCCTAAATTATACAGAAAAATTAGAAAATCCTGCTATCAGAGTTTAGCAAAGTTTTCATCTATTCAGCACGTTCACTGTATGTTTTAAAATTTTTAAATGTTTAGGTTTTCCAAACATTGATAGCCTTTATTTGCTATTATTTTGCAACTAGTAATTCACATATTATCCTGCAGTACAAATTAATTTTGATCCAATCATTTCAACATTTTGAGTTTGGATAACGTTTTTAAACGTCAAAACTATGTGGAGCCCCACATTGTAAATGAATAAAATACCTTGTTCATTCAGCCAGTATAACCAAAAATGATTCAGAGTTCTTTTCCCAGGATATTATTTCTAGGCAAACGTTTTTCAACACCTTGCTTGAGGCTGTGCTAATGATTACTATGATCTCTCTATTCTAACCTAGTACTTTTAATTAAAATTTTTTGAAATGTGATTTCCAGGCAAGATGACGACATTTATAGATATTTGGATGCTGCTCTGCATTTTTTCCAGCACATTTACTTTAATAACCATCATATATATTTTTCCAAATATATACATATATATTTCCAAATATATTTATGGAAATATATAGATTTAAAAGTACATACATATTTTTAAACTTGAACTGGCATCAAAATCTGCATATAAAACCTAGTCAAACAGCAAAACTTGGAAGCATTTCTGCTAATATCCATTACATTAACATCAGATTGACAGGAAACTATCACAACAACATAAACTGTATTGTTGGGCATGTTCCAATTTTCCTTATCCCTCTCTAAAGCAAAAACAACAGATACTAAGAACTGAGACCTGTGACCCATTATGAAATACTTTGGAAAGGATGAAAAGTAATCTTTTACTAAATTCATGTTGACTCCTACAGCACGGTAAATCAATTCTAAACAAACAGATACCTCCTCCAGTGTGTACAAATAGACTGGAAAATCTCTCAACACAGGGAGAGAATACCCAATCTACGAAGACTCAGAATACTTCCCTCCTAAAATATGTATTTGAATGAGAATTCATAAGATAACTTCAGAAAATATCTGATGTGTTCTCAAGGAGAATCAAGAGGATATAGTCTCTATGAAATTAGTCCAAATAGACATGAGAAAGGGAGAACCAGAGGAAGGGAAGAAATTCATAGACACAAAAGTCACAAAGCTGAATTTTTATTTTTATTTTTTTATTTATTTATTTTTTAATTTTTATTTTGTCAATATACAGTGTATATGATTATTATGGCCCATCACCGACACCTCCCGCCCTCCTCCCTCTCTCCCCTCCCCCCCAAGAATGTCCTTTCCGTTTGCTTGTTGTAACAACTTCAAAAAAAGTATAGTTGTTATATCTTCTTCCCCAACCCCCACCCCCGGTTTTTTTGTGTGTGTGTTTGTGGGTAAATTAATTTGTTTATTTTTTTAGCTACCACCAATAAGTGAGAACATGTGGTATTTCTTTTTCTCTGNTAGAAACCCAGGCAATAAAAGTTATCTCAGAGAAGACTTCTTCCTGATACAGCTACTTTTACTAAAGTAGATTTTTTTTTAGTAGATGTAAATGTCTTTTACAAAAGTACAGCTACTTCTGTATTTATTGCTTCTCAGAATAACCAGCTTAAAATATACCCCCCAAAAAAGTATATTTTGGGGTGGCATATCTAGGCTTTTACAGTCATATTTTCGGATGGTTTATCCTAAGCCCTAACAAAGGCATATGGGAAACCTATTATAAACACATTTTTAA
>NW_007728566.1:0-18174 GCF_000696425.1 Galeopterus variegatus
GGGAGCGCCACCGCGCTCCCAAGCAGCGCACTGTAGCAGTGCGCCACCAGGCCGGCCCCCTTATGTGCCTTTTTTAAAGAAAATTCTTTTGTGCTCTGGGATATTGTGAAATTTAAAAAAAAAATAGGCAAGGGAGAAATAAAATTAGGTCAGGTAGCTGGTTTCTAATCAGCATGGGAATACCAAGTTCCAGATGGCAACACAGGGTTTTAATTTCACTATGTGCTGGAATTATTTATTGATTTCTATTAAACAGCCAGCAGCTCCATATTCTGGACTGCATTTCAATAATTCTAAATGATTTCGATCTGCATTGTAAACACACCTGCTGCACTGTGACTGTTGACATTTCTGGGATCGCATTTGACTCTGTTTTGCAGATTCACAGGCATCCGGTCATTATTTACAGATAGAAACCAGTTTCAGTCTCTCCCAACTCCCTTCCTCCACAAGATGTGTTAAGACACGTTGAAGCTGTGAGAGGCCAGCCCAGTCTCAATAACAGCAAAGGGGCTAGTCTGGGGTCAGATCTCCCACTGGCTGTAGTTCACGATGCACGTAAAGCTCAGAGTGTCAGCCCTGAGTGTCAGGGGAACAGAGAAAGGCAAGTGGGACAGATGTGGGTGGAGGATAAAGGAATCAGAAGGACTTGGAAACTTGACAGAGATGGATAAGTGTATCTGGCTCACATAATCAGGCCAGTGCTGGGATCCACACGGGTTAGTGGGCAAGGAGCAGGTAGGGGTCTGAATGCCGAGCAATGTCTAGAATCCAGATAGGTCAGGTCGAAGGGCAGGGATTAGGAAACAAGGTGAGATACTGCGAAATGGAGCAAGAAGCTTGTGGAAGTTTAGGCAGTTCCCAAAGAGCTCTGCCAATAAGAAACCTAGCATTCGGTTTCTGTAAATTCATGTTAAATTACATCTCAAATATCCCAAGCAGCTTGCTGGTTAAGCAGGGTTTCTCAGACAGTGTCCTGCAGGCTTACAGCATTATAATTTTGTGAGACAAAGGAGAAAGGGGTGGGCATCAAAAATACAGACTCAGGTGCTCCAGCCCAGACAGATTGAATCAGAATCCCTGAGGCTTCCGAATTTACGAAAAAATAAAGGCCCTCACATCCCATCGTGATTCTTACGAAGTTTTTTGAGAACACAAATTTAAAGGGATCTTTCAGTGACTTAGTTTTGGTTTGGTAAATAAAAACACATTCTTTGAAAAAGTGGCTGCTATAGTTTGGACTGAAGCCCAGACTTTCTAGGAGTTCCCATACCCTTTCCTTAGATTTCTCTATTGGCACTGGGCAGTCACCGTTTAGATTAATGTTACCGAGCTCATGAAATACAGCAACACTTGAAGCTGGAGCCTGGAAGCCAGGGACTGTACCTCCTCCCAGTTAGAAGGGTCTCCTCGTAGACTTTCTAGGAGTTCCCATACCCTTTCCTTAGATTTCTCTATTGGCACTGGGCAGTCACCATTTAGATTAATGTTACCGAACTCATGAAATACAGCAACACTTGAAGCTGGAGCCTGGAAGCCAGGGACTGTACCTCCTCCCAGTTAGAAGGGTCTCATCAGGATATGACAGCAAGTCCAGGGGAGATTGGACCTTCCCTGAAGGCGAGAACTTACGTTTTGCATATCTCTGGATGCCCTGCTCCTAACCCATGTCTGGAATATAATAGAGGTTTAATAAATAATCGATCAGTTAGCTCCGGCTGCTTAATAAACCCTCCCAAAATTCAGCAGCTTAAAACAGCTATGATAGTCTTGCTCAGGAGCTCGGGCCAGCTGGCAGAGGGCTGGTGTACTCCTGGCTCAGCTGAGACTGGCTGGAAGCTGCAGGTTGGGTGCAGCTCTGCTCCACATGTGTCTTATCTTCCTTGGACTAGCAGGGCAGCCAGGGCATGTTCTTCTCTTGGCAATGACGGAAGCCCAGGAGGAGAATAGAAAACACATGTAGCCTCTTAAAGTTTCTGCACGGAACGAGCACATCAGCACTTTTGCCCCTGACTGCATCAGCCAAAGCATGTTACATGGCCAAGCCCAATATCCTGCGTTGGGGAAGTCTACATTTTAGTGGAAAGAGCTGCACTTTTAATGGTAAAAAGTGTGGATTCAGGGAGGGATGAATGACGGAGGCCAATAGTTCAATCTACCATGGTTAGTGAATTCAGGGACAAAAGCAAATTTTTATATTTGCTGGAGTATAGAATTGAGAAAATGGGAAGGAAGACAGTTTCAATGTTAGCGAATTAATTGCATCATAGATTCATTAGGAAGCCTAATAAAAGACTAATTATGAGCTCTGCTTAGGTGTTGATGAAGACTGCTACTGATAATTCATAACATTTGCCATTCTTTAACCAGCCAAATATAAGAATATCAAGGGCCAAACACAGTTTTAAGTTTTAATCAGAGAGACAGAAAAAAAAAGAACATTCTTAGTCCTCATATTTTGCAACTCTCTGGGATTCGTCTCAGCAGTGAAAAGCTGTGGCTGTCTATAATTGCACATTTTCCCTGGAGAACTGAAGTGAAATCCAAGCATTAATGCCTAGAAATTACCCATTTGTGATTTAACACTTGGCGAGTGGCACTAAAACCTCATTAACCTTCAATCAGCCACAAACAGGCACCTCACATCTTAGTATAGTTTCCTTGTCCTGAGAAACCATTAGTCCTTTCTGGGCAAAGGCAATTATGTCAACAGGCAGAGAGCTCATAGCGTATCTTAAGTGCAGGTCTCCAATCCATAATGGTGCTTAAGAGGTGGGCTGCCTGTGTTTCTTGATGGATGTTGGTTGATGACCTGCGCCTGTTCCATGATACAATGATTTTCCGCACCCGTCCATCCCTAGGCTGCTTTCCTCAAATTGAGTGTTCTGAAAATCCCACTTCCCTGATTGCTTCAGAGGAGTATTGCAAGACTGAAAAATGTATGTCTGTAATTATTACAGGAAACAGGAAGTGGGGGCAGACTTCTGAAACCCTGAATCCCCTGGAAATAAGAAACTGAAAATGCATATATGTTCAGAATTTGGAGTATAGAAAGCAGAACTCCTCTTCAGTCCAGTGCATGAAAACTCCTCAAGGTTCCTTGGATCTCTTGTGAACTCAATGACCCTTGAATGACCTGTTATAGGTCTTTGCCCCAGGGTGATGGATTTCTTACCTTCTCAACACGTGGAACTTGAAGCCCTCGTGGTTACAGTGCTCCCTAGTGGCTTAAGGGAGTTAACCGTGGTGGTCGTGCTGTGTGTTTCCTAGAGTCCCTGCTCCTAGAGAGTCCCTTCCCCTTCTGTGGCCAGTGGTTCTGCACTGTGAGCCTGTTTTCACGGGTCCTACCTTTACCAGAGGCTGTGTTCCTCCCCCAGATCAAGGATGGCTCTAGGTTGCACCCACTGGAGACTATTTAAAGTTGGCCTGGCTCTCACAAAGGGGGTCCCTTTGCCACTACGTCATGACAAACTCTGGCCACTGGTCTTCCCAGATTTTAGCACCGCTGGAACATTCTGAGGCGCTAATTAAGCTGTTTCCTGATCTCCTCTTATGGGAAAATGACCTCTGGGCCACCCCCGGGAAAGATTGTTACCTTTTATTTTCTCACCACTGAGATCTTTTCTGCCTCAGACTAAACTAACCTCAAGAGCTCATGCTTGGAAAATCATCCTTTTGAGGCAACCTAGATTGAAGTTCATTATCTACCTAGTCTGTTCTGGCTCATTCTGCAGTTCGCCAGCTAGTCTGTTCTGGCTCATTCTGCAGTTCGCCAGCATCTTCCTTTCTGACAGCAAATAACCTCACCTCTCTCCCCGTGCCCTGGCTACGGAGGGGGAAACTCTCTAGAGATGGAATCTTTCTTCAGCATTATTTAGTGTGTTTGAATTCTCTTTTAAGTCTTTTTATCCAATGTATGGCTTCCCCGTTAAAAGGCAGCTTGAGCTACTTGTAGTGGGTGAATTCGACAGAGTTCTGGCAGGATTTCTAAATACACGGAAAGGTGATTATAAAACAATTCATTATGGGGCCGGCCCGGTGGTGCACTGGATAGTGCGCCGCTTGGGAAGCGCGGCGGCGCTCCCGCCCGAGGGTTCGGATCCCACATACAGACCGGCTCCCGCTCACTGGCTGAGCAAGGCGTGGGAGCAACACCGAGGGTTGCAATCCCGTTGCCGGTCTCCGGTCCGGTACGGGGGCAACACTGAGGGTTGCGATCCGTTGCCGGACACGGAAAAAAGATAAAAGACAAAAAAAACAAACAAACAAACAAACAAAAAAACAATTCATTATGGATAAGCTTGGATAGACCACCCACAGACACTTTTGTGATGGTCAATGCTAATCGGGACTAGAAAGAACATGCATCACTGAAATTCTTTGCCATCCCACAAATGCTATTTTAGTTGCTGTGGTCGTTTTTTTTAATGTGTCAGTTTAGCTTGGTTAAATTACATTTCCCCCAATTCTCTTTCTTATTGCTTTCTGGTTAGGATGAGCCACAAAACAGATTCTTATGGGAGATCCTGGTCAAGCAAGAGAAGCTGCAGGCTTTTGTAGCTCTCACGCCTTGTCCCGTATCTGCGGGCTCACTGTGTCAGCATGGGGCGGGGGCCAGGCCTGCAGCCCCTCACCCAGCCCTGGATCCTCTGCCAGCTTCTTTAGTTCCTGGGTGTGTGTTTAGCTCTGCAATGGTGTTGGCTTCTGCAGTTCGTCTACACCATCAAGGTCAGGTGCAACAAGAACCGACAAGGATTCCTGTCCCTCCTGTGGACTCCAGCTCGTGCTTGTGAGTTTCACCTCGCTCTTGTTCCCTCCCACTTTATGTCCATCTTCCCTTCCCGCCACCTGCCCTGTGACCTTCAGACTCCAGCATCAGACATGAAGACGACAGCCTTTCAGAGATGACTTGACCAGCACCCGCAATTGCATAAGGTGAAATCCCTGGAACAAAGCCCTTTATATCTCTAATATCTCCATCTCTGTCTCTCTCTATCTCTATCTCTATCACTGTTTCTAACATCTCTATCTGTATCTATAGCTCTGCCTTTATCAATCTCATCTCTATCGACTCTGTTTCTAACACCTGTGTCTGTATCTCCATCTTCTGTAAAATCTGCTGCATCTCCTTCTCTGACCGACCTTGACTATCACAGCTGCTATGGTCAAAGGCCTCCCAGCCAGACCACAGCAGCTGAGAAGAAAAGTACCAAGAAACAGGAGCCAGGGCCGCATTCCGGGGCCTCTGGATGAGTGCAAGGGGCCTTGGCAGGCAGAGCAAAGCTAACTGCACCCTCTTGAGTTTGGGCTGAAATTTGTTCCACTTCCTAATCAGGCTTTTTTTAAGGCAGATTTTAAGATTTGTTTCTTCTACACTGGATTTCAGCAATTTGATTATTAGGTGCCTTGGTGTGGTTTTCTTCAAGTTTCTGGTGTTTAGGGTTTTTGATCTTTTTAGGTATGTGGGTTTATAGTTTACATCGAATTGGAAAGATTTTGGTTATTGTTTTATTATTTTGTTACTCCAACTCTCTCATCTCTTATTCAGAGGTTCTAATTACATATATATTAGGCTTCTTAAACTTGTCCTAATGCTATATTTATTTTTTTAGTCTTTTTTTCCCCTGTGTTTCATTTCAGATAGTTCCTTTTGCTATGTTTTTGGGTTGACTAGTCTTTCCTTCTGTAATGTCTAATCTGCCATTAATCCCTCTAGTCTATTTTCCATCCCAGATTTTGTAGTTTAGAGCTTTAGTTGTTTGATCTGAGTCTTTTAAAAAAATGTCTTTGTATCTTCCGTGACATGTAACATGCTCCGTCTTTCCTCTACCTTCTTGAAAATACGAAACATAATTTTAAAAATACCTTTGACGTCTTTTGTCTACTAATTCTATCATCTTTGCCATTTGGGGGTCTATTTCTCTTGATCGATTTTTCTTCTCATGGGTCCTGTTTCTTTGCATGCCTGGTAATTTTTGATTGGATGCAGCAGTAGATTGAATTATGTCCTCCAAAACTCATAGAAGTTTAAATTGTGTCCCCCAAGTTTTATGTATTAGAATCTTAGCCCCCACTTGACTGTTAAGAGGGTGGGAGATCCTATTATGGTCATTGAAAGGTGGAGCCTTGGAGAGGTGATTGGATTGTAGGACCGTGCAGTAGTGAATGGGTTAAAAATGGTGGTCAGTGGTGTGGTTCTGAGGGCTTTAAGAGAAAAGGAGAGTCTGTCTGTCTCTCACTCTGTTCTCTCTGCTTCCACCGTCTTGCAATTTGAGACCCCTGCATCACTGTCACCACCACTAGATGGATTTTGGACTTACCAGCCTCAGAAACTGTAAGGAATCAATGTCATTTTTCTCTATAAAATACCCAGTTCCATATTTTGTTATGAGCAACACAAATGGACTAATACATATGCTAAACATTTTGAATTTTTACCTTTTTAAATGCTAGATATTTTTGTATTCCTATAAAATTCTTGAGCTTTGATCTGGGATGCAGTTAGTTACATAGAAACAGATTGATTCTGGGCCGGCCCGGTGGCGCACTGGATAAGTGTGCCGCTTGGGAAGCGCGGCGGCGCTCCCGCCCAAGGGTTCGGATCCCATATGCAGACTGGTTCCCGCTCACTGGCTGAGCGAGGCACGGGGGCAACGCCAAGGGTTGCAATCCCGTTGCCGGTCCCCAGTCCGGTACGGGGGCAACACTGAGGGTTGCGATCCGTTGCCGGACACAGAAAAAGACAAAAGACAAAAAAAAAAAAAAAAAAGAAACAGATTGATTCTTTTGAGGCTTGGCTTTCATTAGGTGGGATCAGAGCAGTCTTTAGTCTAGGGCAGTTTTGCCCCTCTATTGAGGCAAAATACTTCTAGTGATCTACCCAATGCTCTATGATAAGAGTTTTCTACTCCGGCTGGGGAGAAACAAACTATTTCCAGCCCTAAGTGAGCTCCTAGGGTAGTTTTCTCACACATGTACTAATCAGTACTGGGCTAAAGCATCAAGAGGGAACTCTCTGCAGATCTCTTCAACTCTTCTCTGTGCAACTCTCTCTTCTGTGAACTTAGCTGGCTTGGCATGCCTGGACTCCCAGCTCTGTCTCCTCGTGTCTAGGACACTAGTGACTCCACCTGGGATCCCCATCTCTGGGCTGCCACCTGGAAACTCTCAGTCAGTAAGTTGGGGCAATTGTAGGAGTCAACCTGTAGAAGCCCCTCTCAGCTGTCCCTGTCCTAGGCTGCCTGATGTCCAGTGTCTGAAAACCATTGTTTCATATTTTTTTAAAAAGTTGTTTAGGAAGAATAAATCTGGTCCGTATTACTGTATCTTGACTGGAAGTGAAAATCTCAGGTAAACTAGTTTTGGGATTAAGTTTTTCCTTCTAAGAGCAGTAATTCCAAGGCAGAAAGACCTGAGTTCCTTTCTCAACTTTAATACCTACTAGCTATTTGTCTGCGGGTGAGTTATGTTTTTTAAAAAACCTCAATCCAGTGGTTCCATTTATAAAATGAGATACTAATATTATTTTCTCATAGGTACAGCCTGACATAGTGAATACTAAAACACATTATTTTTTATATTAAATAATGATAGTGTCTTTTAAAATTAAGTGACAAGAATTAAAAATTATACCCCAAATATTATTTAATAATATTGCTATAGTTAACAAGTTGTTTTATTTTTTTTTTTCCTTTTTTTTTTTGTGTGTGACCGGTAAGGGGATCGCAACCCTTGGCGTGGTGTCACCCACACCACGCTTAGCCAGTGAGCGCATCGGCCATCCCTATATAGGATCCGAACCTGCGGCGGGAGCGCCGCTGTGCTCCCAGCGCCGCACTCTCCCGAGTGAGCCACGGGGCCGGCCCTGTTTTATTTAAAAAAAAAAATTTTTCCTGCAAAATCTGTTCAACCTAAGAGCTAATTGTAAGTCAGCTACTAACAAAACAAAACCCACAAAAAGCCCTGTTACCACTCATAGTCACTTATATATGTAAGTCATGACCTTTTTAATACGTTTACAATTAAAACAAAACACAAAAATCAGTTACATGCTGAGAAAGTTGTAAGATGACTTTTAATGTCCATAACGCCCAGTTTGAAACTTTTGTTTTTACTATTATTTTCATTAATTACCCTGGCTACAAGTCAATGTAAATATGTATGTCTAAAATACATTTATAGGGCCGGCCCGGTGGCGCACTGGATAAGTGCGCCGCTTGGGAAGCGTGGTGGCGCTCCCGCCCGAGGGTTCAGATCCCACATACAGACCGGTTCCCGCTCACTGGCTGAGTGAGGCGCGGGAGCAACACCGAGGGTTGCGATCCCGTTGCCGGTCCCCAGTCCGGTACGGGGGCAACACTGAGGGTTGCGATCCGTTGCCGGACACGGAAAAAGACAAAAGACAAAAAAAAAAATAAATAAATAAATAAAAAAAAATAAAATACATTTATAGTAATAAGATGCTGTTTAATCTGTTATATAGAGAGATGAACAAGTTTTCTCCAAGAATTCATTTTTAAACTTTGCTTCTTTTGCTTAGAAGAAATTTGAAAAGCAACTGTTTTAGATTCTATTATGGAAACTTTTCTTAAGGGTCGCCATGGAAGAATATAGGGAGGGCAGCTGAGGGACAGGGAACGAGGTAAGCAAAGTGAAAGATAGTTAATTCTACATCAATCCCAAAATAATGAATAGCATCAAATCCTAATGCTGTGTCCTGACAGAGGCTCATTTCAAAAGTATTGCTGTGCAGGTTCAATATTTTAATTTTATTGCGTCCCTTTTCTCTACACCAGCATTTCCCAAACTGTGTTTCAGATTTCCTAAGCACACGTGTCAGGAGATGTTAATAGGTACTCTGTGGATAAAGGAGGTTCTGGGAGTAAATAAGTTTGGGAGAAACTTGAAAAAGCCTACATGCAATGTCTTATTCTCAGATATGCATAATGTATATTAACATTAAAGGATCTGACAAGTCCTGTTTAATTTTATTTAATCAAACATTTTATTAAACTTAATAGTTCCTGAGGGAAAAGTGTTATTTGCAAAATCTTTTGGGAAACTCTGCTGTAGATATTAAAAATATTTTTTATAACAATCATGTGTCATTATAATTATAATTATTAATTGTTTTTTATTTATTCGTCTTTTTCTTTTTCTTCTGTTTTTTTTTGTAATTATTATTATTAGGACCTTACCATGGGCTGGAGCCTTAAAATATTAAATAATCCTATTTTGTCATTGTTTTAATGCTGCATTGTGTAATATGTAGTCACTAGCCACAGGTGGCTATGTAAATTTAAATTTATTAAAATTAAATAAATTTAAAATTCAGTTTCTCAGTTTCACTAGCCACATTTTAAGTGCTCAATAGCCACATGTGGCAAATAGCCACCATGTAGGACAGAACTCCTCCAGTTTGGGGCTTTTTTCTTTCTTGTTTGGAATCCAAAGTAAATGTCTCAGTAATGCGAACTTCATAACTTTCTTTATATATATACAAATATGGACAATTACCTGTGTTACAATAAAAATAAAAATTAAATAAAAGGAAAAGGGTAAAATAAAATTATATATATATAATTATTTATTATATAATAAAATTTATAATATATATAATATATATTATATAATTATTTATTATATAATAAAATTTATAATATATATTATACATTATTTATTATATGATAAAATTTATATATATATATAATTTTATTTTACCCTTTTCCTTTTATTTAATTTTTATTTTTATTGTAACACAGGTAATTGTCCATATTTGTAGGGTACAGACTTGAATATCAATGCCTGTGTGCAATATGTGATGCTCAAGTCAGGATAATTAGTATGTTCAATGATAAACAATGTCATCCTTTTTTGCGTCCCTGTACAAATTCCTCCCTTTCCCTCCTTCCCCCTTTCCTACCTCTGCTAACCTCAGTTCTCCTTTTGAAAGTTCAGCATATTATTGTGATAGCTGTATCTTTCTTTCTTTTAAATTTATGTTTCTTTTTTAGCTACCACTTATGAATGAGGACATACGGTATTTCTCTTTTGTGCTTGGCTTATTTCACTTAACATGGTTTTCTCTAAGTTGCTGTAAGTGGCAGTATTTCATTCTTTTTATGGCAGAGTAGTATTCCATTGTGTATACGAACCACATTTTCCTTATGCAGTCACACCTCAATGGACATTTAGGGTGCTTTCAACTCTTGGCTATTGTAAACAGAGCTGTGATGAACATGGGAGTGCAGGTGTCCCTTTGACATGATGATTTCCATTCCTTTGGGTGTACACCCAGCAGTGGGATTGCTGGATCACGTGGCAGCTCTATCCGTAGTTGTTTGAGGAATCTCCACACCATTTTCCATGATGACTGCACCAATTTTTAGTCCCACTAACAGTGCAGGAGGGTTCCCCTTTCTCTGCATCCTCACCAGCATTTGTTTTTCTCTGTTTTTGATAATAGCCATCCTAATTGGGGTGAGATGCTATCTTAATATGGTTTTGATATGCATTTCCCTGATACTGAGTGGTACTGAGCATTTTTTTTCATGTGTCTGTTGGCTTAAAACATACAATGTACAGTGTTACCCAGAATTCTCAACCACCTTTGAAAAAAATCCATCTTCATAAAAGCTCTGTGAAGTAGAAAGCACAATTCCTTCCTGGAGAGAGGATCTTAGGTGTTTTGTTTGAGGGAAATCTTAGATGCTGGCTCACACTGAATTGCTCCATTAGTCATTTGCAGAGGTTCCCTGTGGTCCTCTGATATGTCATAAGCAAAAGCAATGTATGAACAAAACCGGAGCCTCACCACATTATGGTAGAAAGTAAGGGAGTCATGTGCTTACCCTAACAGGTACAAGTAGAGATGGGGATAACAACTTTACACCTGCTAATTAAGGGTAACAAAAATCTCCTTTTTTAGTTGACCCTGTTTGGACAATGCTGGCTCTGAGACCTCTGCTCTCGACCATCCCACCAGGACAGTGTCTGGGTGCATGTTTTGCGACACCTGCTGTGGCAGAACAGCAGGAGGCTGCGGGTCTGGCCACTCGGAGGGAAGACTCTGGAGGTCGCCAGATTCAGCAAAAACACAGGACACCCAGTTAAGCTGGAATTTCAGATAAATAACAAATAATGCTTCGTGTAAGTAGGGCACTAAAGATATATTTAAAAATTATGTATTGTTCATCCCAAATCCAGTCTACCTGGGCATGGTGACCCCACAGCACTTCTGCATCCCCTGACTTCTGGACCCCCTGACTTCCGGACCCCCTGACTTCCGCATCTTCTGACTTCCGCATCTTCTGACTTCCGGACGCTAACTTCCGGATCCCTTGACTTCCAGACCCCGTGACTTCCGGATCTCTTGACTTCCGGATCCCCTGACTTCCGGATGCTCCTAGGCCTCTCTCTAGCAGATTCACCCCCACCAAGACCCTTCCCTGTGCCTTTCTGAAACTGAACTGGGATTTCCAAAAAAGGCTGTGATGTCTGCACCCTATGAGCAGGGAAACGCACTGATTTTCTAGGAGCTTTTCTACCTGCCTCTCTGTTTCTCAGCCCCATCCCCACAGAAGCTCAATTCTTAGGGGTGCAGGGAAGCAGGGTGCTGGTGTTGGACCTTCTTCTCTCACTGTCTCTCTGTTCCTTTCCCCATTCCACCAGGGGAAAGGGGCCAGGCTTACTTCCTCCATTTCATCTTCTTTATGACAGTTTTAAGGGCAGGCAGGTTACTTTCTTTGACACTGAGGAATAAAGGTGATCTGAGTAGGTGAGATGTAACTCTTATTATAGGGCAGCTTGAGACTAGGGACAACCAAGCCTGGAGATACATTGGTTTTAAAGAGGATACAATTTGAGAGGATACATTTTTTTTTTTTTCGTGTCCGGCAACGGATCGCAACCCTCAGTGTCGCGCCCGTACCGGACCGGGACCGGCAACGGGATCGCAACCCTTGGTGTTACGTCCACACCTCGCTCAGCCAGTGAGCGGGAACCGGTCTGTATGTGGGATCCGAACCCTCGGTGGGAGCGCCGCCGCGCTCCCAAGCGGCGCACTATAGCAGAATTCTCAAAGGAGAATCCAAAAATCACATGCAATTACAGCCTATTAAGATTGCTGAAATGTATTTACTTTAAACAAATTAAAAAATATTTAAAAAGTAGCAGTGGCTTCTTCCGCATGGGAGAGAGAAGCCAATCGAACTTTCTTGAGACAGAATTTGTTTTTCTATGGCAGAAATTATTTGATTACTATTAGGTTTCTACAGGTAACTTCCACAGAGTTGTGCAATAGCCTGGTCAAACACAATGAAAGGTGGGGATAACCCAGGTGGGTGAGAAGTCATTCTCAATTTTTTCTTACAGTTGAATGTATTAAAAACGCTACCCCAGGGCTGGCCCGTGGCTCACTCGGGAGAGTGTGGTGCTGTTAACACCAAGGCCACGGGTTTGAATCCCATATAGGGATGGCCGGTTAGCTCACTGGGTGAGCATGGTGCTGACAACACCAAGTCAAGGGTTAAGATCCCCTAACCAGTCATCTTTTAAAAAAAAAAAAAAAAGTAAAAAACAAACAAACAATAAAACACTACCCCACTATAGGTGTTTTTCCATCTTCTTGAGTCATCCCAGGCCCTAATTTGACCTTGCCTAGAACTGATCAATTTTTCCTCAGAGATATACATTAGTTAAGAAGCTTCCTGGGCTGAAGTGGTGGAAATATCATAAATTCTAGAGTCAAATATGGCAAGGGAAAGAGATGTCGGTTCAGTCAAGGCACCTAAAATAGAGCTGGGAGGTGATCTCAGCTTGAGTTTCAGGCATGTCCTAAGTAAGAACACTCTGAAACTTTGCACTCAGCCGTATGGCAAAAGTTGCAACTTCCTGGGTGAACAGCTGCCATGAATCTGCTGACCACTTGTTTTTATTACTTTCTGCCAAGCCAGAAGGTTCCTGACCAAAGCCCACCTCCAAGAACTGTTATGACCAATCCCTTATGGACAAGGCTGTTTGATGCATGTTAACACCAGTCACAACTTTTATAACTGCCCCCTCTTTTTCATTGGTTTTCTCGTTTAAATCTGTGTCTTTGGGAGCACATGTTTTGAAACTTCTTGAATCTGTGTCTCCCAGACTGTAGTCCTAAACAAGTTCTCACATAAACCCTACTTGGTCTTAAATTTCAACCAGGTGGTCATTTTGCTCAGGTCAGTAAACATATCTGGGGTTGAGTCCTGGCGCTCTTGTACTAGCCATGTGACTTTGGGAAAGCCACATGATTTCTGAGCCTCAGTTTCTTCATTTGTTCAGTATAATAAAACCTAACCTAGGTGGCTAAGGGGATTGAATGAGATAGTGTATTTAAAGTTACCAGCACAGTACTTAGAATATAGTGGGTGATCAACTAAGTTTGTTGGACTGAACTGCAAAAGGAGTTTTCTTCTGTGCCAGGGTGCCCTTGCTCTGTTCCATGGACTGATGAGCCTCACCATATGCCCTTGCAGTGTTCCTGGATGCCAATTGACTGATGGATTTCTACCCCAATGCAATAGATGCAGAGGGATTGAGACATTTAGATCTACAGAGTTAATCCTATCCCTTTGCAAAAAACTGAGACCCAGAGAAGTTAAACAAGTTGTCCAGGTCATCCAGATGGCAGAAGAGAGCCTGGCACAGAAGAAAGGGCAATGAGTGCAGATTCCAGTCTAGGCTCCAGCATGTGCTTGTCTGACTTTGGATAATGTGAACAGTTACCATTTACTAACTGCCTGCTATTTGGTGGGTGTTGTGCTGGGCACGTGGTATGAACTGAATGTGCCCCACCCCCAAATCCATATGTTGAAGCCCTAATCTCTAATGTGATGGTATTTGGAGGTGGGGCCTTGGGGAGGCCTTCAGGTCATGAGGGAAGAGCTCTCAAGAATGGGATTAGTGCTCTTATAAGAAGAGACACGAGAGAGAGGATCTCCCTCTGTGACATGGGAGGACACAGCAAGAGGTCATCTGCCTGCAAACCAAGAAGGGAGCCCTCACCAGAACCCAGTCATGCTGGCACCCTAACCTTGGCCTTCCAGCCTCTAGAACTGTGAAGAAATACTGTTGAAGTCCCCCAGTGTATGATGCTTTTTAATGACAGCCCAAGCAGACTGAGACAGCATGTCATGAACATCATCTCATCGCAGCTCACGACAACCCTGTGACGTCCATCTGGGGACTGGCTCACACTGTTTTGGCTCATAAGTCAAAGGTACCACACGGCCTTCCCTTAAATTTCTTGAACTATGACTCTCCTCTCTTGGTGGATTTCTTTGCCTCCAGTTTCCTAAAGAGTGTAATAGTGATCGTCCTCTTTTTTTTTTTTTTCCTTTTTGTCTTTTTTCGTGACCGGCAACGGATTGCAACCCTCAGTGTCGTGCCCGTACCGGACCGGGACTGGCAACGGGATCGCAACCCTCGGTGTTGCTCCCGCAGCTCGCTCAGCCAGTGAGCAGGAACCGGTCTGTATGTGGGATCCGAACCCTCAGCGGGAGCGCCACCGCGCTCCCAAGTGGCGCACTGTAGCAGTGCACCACCGGGCCGGCCCAGTGATCGTCCTCTTTTAAAAATATATTTTAATTCACATATTGTAATTGTATATACTTATGGGCTACAATCTGATGTTTCGATATATGTATATGTGACTCTTAAATGTAAATACACTCAGCTTTCTCTACTCTTTCCTCCAGGTATGCTTCAAACCCACATGATCCCATCCTTCCCCCTCTCCTTTATTTCCCATATTCCGGACTTGGAAGAAGAGCATCTGTCTCTCCTCTGGGCTCTACGACCCCTCTCCTCACTTCCTCCCAAATTCTGCACCATCATTTGTACCCTCTCTCTCTCCTGGTCCCTGAAACTCGCCCTTTCCCCTGCAGCTCTGCCCCCAGCAAATAAGCCTCTACCACAAGCTGTATCCTCTAGCAGAAGTTTCCTCTTTCTTTTTCCTCCTGACTAAAGTTCTTGCAAAGCTCTGCACCCACCACCTCTCATGTCTTCACTCTTCGACTCATGGCACTGCTAAATCTTAAAAAACAAAACCAACAAAAACAAAAACACAACCTCATTTCAGTTTACATCTTGCACGAATGCTTGGAGGTGTCCTATTCATAGGTAAGGACAAATACACCTTAAAAGTAAGTGGCTTTATTTTCCCCGCTGAAAACAAGAGAAGAGACTTCTCTCTCCTCCCTTTTCTTAGGGCATTTACTTTAGAAAGCTTGTAATTTTAAATTCTTCCTCCTGTCTTTGAAATGTATTTAAATCCTTTTGAAAACTAGATAGCTGTTTTGATAGCTTTATGACCCAGGAGTGTCTTTCTCAAGGACCTGGAAGCCATCTCTTTGGAATGCAGATTTCAACAGAAATGACACCCTGGCTGATAGGTTCTGTGGGAGGCAGGAGCCTCACTTGGGTGCTGGTGGGTGCCTTGCTCCAAGTTTCAGAGCTACCTCCTGTCATTAAGAAGTGAACAGTTTGTTTTCCTTTGTAGAAAGCCAATGAACTAACACAGATGGTCACCTCGATTACCAAGTTCATCAAGGATGAACTATGCATGACAAATGCTCCTGACCTGTCCTCTTACTTGAGGACTAGTTATTATCTTGAGAACATGTGTGTAAAGGGTTGCATCTGCTTGGCTATTGTATTAGCCCATTTCTGTTGCTTATAACAAAAATATCTGAAACTAGGTAATTTGTTAAGAAACAATATTTATTGCCTACAGTTTAGGAAGCAGGAAAGTCCAAATTCCAGGGAACACATCTGGTGAGGTGACTCTACAGCAATGCAAAGTGTCACATGGTTAGAATGGCAGAGCAGAGAAAGCAAATTCCTGACTCATCCTTTTAAAGCCGTCAGAACCACGCCCATGACCACCCTTAAGCCATCAATGGATTGATCCATTTACTAGGGCACGGTCCTCACAATCCAATCACCTCTCCAAGACCCCACCTTTCAATTACTGTAATAGGACTTCCCACCCTCGACTGTCACAGTGGGGACTGAGCTTCAGTGAATTTGGAGGGACAGTCAATCAGAGCAGCTATGTAAAGGAGGTTTAAAAGGGGAGGTTTCTTTCTGTCTTTGTGGATTGTGGATTTCTAGTGGATTGTCTGTGATGCACATCACATCCTGGTTTAATGATTAGTCAATAATAAACTGTTTCATTTCTCTTGTGGAGAGGATTTCTGCATTGGGAGATTTTGCATTTAATTACATTTTAGTAGCACATACTTGGGAGGGGTTGCTGTAGGTGACACTCTTCCTTAGCTCTGTGACATTGCTCTGTACTGTGTTTTGTACCGAGTCTCTGGCACCCTTGACCTTTTGCTCTGGCTTACCTTCTTTGGCCCATCCCTTAAATAACATGTCCTCCTGGGTTCCTGCCCAAGTACTAGTCTCTTCTTAGTCTGAAACATTTCAGCCATGCTTAGAATTTTCACCACCATCCTCATGCTGATGAAGGCTCAGTTCTTTTAAATCTCCAGTCCAGATCTCATTTCCACACTTGAATTTTAAACTGTCTGCTGGACACAATCATAAAGCACCTTTTCCCATTAGCACCTCAAACTCAATATAACAGAATAGTGGAGTGGAAAGGAAGAATTTTGGTTTGGAATAAGAAAAATCTTTTTTCATACATTAGAGCTGAGTTATGGTTGTGACAATCAGTTCTGTTACCATGGAAAAGTTACCTCTAACCTCTCTGAAGTGGAAATGACAGTGTTAGTATGAGTATTACAAGGGTTCATGTGTAGGAATCAAGAAAACAATCCCATTTATAATAGCATCAGTCGCAGTCCATTCTGTGTTGCTATAACAGAATACCACAGACTGAGTAATTTATAAATGAGAAGTTTATCTGGATCACGGTTCTAGAGGCTGGAAAGCCCAAGATCAAGGGGCTGAATCTGGTGAGGACCTTTGTGCTGTGTCATGACATAGTGGAGGGAATTACATGGTAAGAATATGAGCGAAAGAAGGAGAAAAGGAGGTCAAATTCATCCTTTTTATCAAGAACCCACTCCCACAATAATGGCATTAATCCATTCATGAGGGCCGAACCCTCATGACCTAATCACCTCTTAAAGGTACCACCACTCAACACTGTTGCATTGGGGATTAAGTTTTCAACGCGTGAACTTTGGGGATCACATTCAAACCATAGCAGCATCAAAAATCCTAATCACCTCTTAAAGGTACCACCACTCAACACTGTTGCATTGGGGATTAAGTTTTCAACACGTGAACTTTGGGGATCACATTCAAACCATAGCAGCATCAAAAAGAATAAAATACTGGGAATAAATTTAACCATGGAAGTGAAAGATCTGTATACTGAAAACTATAAAACATTGATGCAAGAAATTGAAGAAGACACAAATAAATGGAAAGCTGTTCCATGTTCATGAATTGGAAGAATTAATAGTGTTAGAAATCCATACCATCCAAAGCAATATACAGATTCAGCATAATCCCTATCAAAATTTCAATGACATGCTTCACAGAAATAGAAAAAACAATTCTAAAATTCATATGGAACTACAAAAGAGTCCAAATAGCTAAAGAACATCTTGAGAAAGAAAAAGTTTGAGGCATGAACACTTTCTGATTTCAAATTTTATTATAAAGTTATGATAATAAAAACAGTATGGTACTGGGATAAAAACAGCCAAATACCCAATGGAACAGAATAAAGACCCCAAAAATAAACCCAAGCATATATGGTTAACTAATTTTAGACAAGACCACTAAGAAGACACAATGGGGTAAGAATAGTCTCTTCAATTAATGGTGTTGGGAAACTGGAGATCCACAGTTGTGTAAACTCTGGATGCTTGACTCACACCATGCACAAAAATCAGTTCAAAATGGATTAAAGATCTGAAACCATTAAAGTCCTGGAAGAAAATATAAGGAAAAAACACTTTGATATTGATTTTGGCTATGATTTTTTGGATATCACACTAAAAGCTCAGACAACAAAAGCAAAAATAAATAAATGGGACTACATCAAACTACAGAGCTTCCACACAGCCAAGGAGATAATCAACAAGATGAAAAGGAAGCTTATAGAGTGGGAGAAAATATTTGCAAACCATGCATCTGATAAGGGGTTAATATCCAAAA
>NW_007728566.1:18310-21280 GCF_000696425.1 Galeopterus variegatus
TACAGATTCAGCATAATCCCTATCAAAATTTCAATGACATGCTTCACAGAAATAGAAAAAACAATTCTAAAATTCATATGGAACTACAAAAGAGTCCAAATAGCTAAAGAACATCTTGAGAAAGAAAAAGTTTGAGGCATGAACACTTCCTGATTTCAAATTTTATTATAAAGTTATGATAATAAAAACAGTATGGTA
This sequence comes from Galeopterus variegatus, assembly GCF_000696425.1. Taxonomy (NCBI): domain Eukaryota; kingdom Metazoa; phylum Chordata; class Mammalia; order Dermoptera; family Cynocephalidae; genus Galeopterus; species Galeopterus variegatus. The sequence goes on from NW_007728566.1 coordinate 18,509, forward strand.
CTGGGATAAAAACAGCCAAATACCCAATGGAACAGAATAAAGACCCCAAAAATAAACCCAAGCATATATGGTTAACTAATTTTAGACAAGACCACTAAGAAGACACAATGGGGTAAGAATAGTCTCTTCAATTAATGGTGTTGGGAAACTGGAGATCCACAGTTGTGTAAACTCTGGATGCTTGACTCACACCATGCACAAAAATCAGTTCAAAATGGATTAAAGATCTGAAACCATTAAAGTCCTGGAAGAAAATATAAGGAAAAAACACTTTGATATTGATTTTGGCTATGATTTTTTGGATATCACACTAAAAGCTCAGACAACAAAAGCGATTAAAGATCTGAAACCATTAAAGTCCTGGAAGAAAATATAAGGAAAAAACACTTTGATATAGATTTTGGCTATGATTTTTTGGATATCACACTAAAAGCTCAGACAACAAAAGTAAAAATAAATAAATGGGACTACATCAAACTACAGAGCTTCCACACAGCCAAGGAGATAATCAACAAGATGAAAAGGAAGCTTATAGAGTGGGAGAAAATATTTGCAAACCATGCATCTGATAAGGGGTTAATATCCAAAATACACAAGGAATTCACACAACTCAATAGCAAAAACCCCAAATAATCTGATTAAGAAATGAGGCAATGACTTGAGTAGACATTTTCTATAAAAGAGATAAAAATGGCCAACAGGTATATAAAATGGTGTTCAGCATCACTAGTTATTAGGGAAATGCAAATCAAAACCACAAGGAGCTATCACTTCACACCTGTTTGGGTGGCTATGACCAAAAAGATGAGTTCACCAGTGTTTGTAAAGGTGAGGATAAAAAGTGCACCCTTGAGCACTGTTGGTGGAAATGTAAATTAGTGCAGCCATTTATGGAAAACAGAATGGAGATTCCTCAAAAAATTAAAACTGGAACCACAATATGGCCCCGTAATCCCTCTTCTGGGTATATCTCCAAAGGAAATTAAATCAGCACCTCAAAGAGATATCTGCACTTCCAGGTTGACTGCAGCATTATTCACAATAGCCAAGGTATGGAAACAACTTAAACATCCATTAATAGATGAATGAATGAGGAAATTATGATATACATATATGCATATATATATATATATGAATATTATTCAGCCTTAAAAAAGGAGATACTGACATTTGTAACAACATGGATGAAACTGGGGGCATTATGCTAAGTAAAATAAGCCACACACAGAAAGAAAAATACTGCACGATCTCACTTTTACATGGAATCTGAAAAAAAAAAAAAGGTAGAAAACATAGAAACACAGAATAGAACGGTGGTCACCAGAGGCAGGGACAAGAATGAAATGGGGGAGATATAGGTCAACGGGTACAAAGTTGCAGTTTTATGTGATGAACAAGTCTGGATATCTAATGTACAGCATGAAGACTGTTAAAAGGTCAACTGAAGGACAGTAAGATTTTAAAAGAGTTTTTGGTGCAAACAGCGATTCGTGAACCGTACAGCTCCAAACCGGAAGTGGTTCATGGGCTGCACCAGGGAACACGTGGGGAAGGTTCTGGGCAAACGTGGAATTAAAAGCAAAGAAAATATTTGGTTGGTTGCAGTTACACGGTTGCCTTATTTGGTCTTTCCTTCTAGGTATTTAGCTGTAAGTCAGCTGGCAGCTTCTGATTGGTTAGGCTTGTTTCATTTTTCTTTAATATAAGCATGTATGAGAAATAGCCCAAATTAAGTTTCACTTATATTTGCAAATCAAACAATGTTAAGGCCACTTATGAGACCTCTCTGGCTTTGTCTGCTCAGGGATTCTTCAAGACTGGGCCCCATTTTAATGTACTTTAACAGGACTGTAGTTAAGAATGTTGTATACTGAAAATTTGCTAAGAGAATAGATTCCCAGTAATTAATTTACTTTTCTGTAGTAATCATTTCACTATGTATATGTATATCAAAACAGCGTATTGTATACCTTAAACATATACAATTTAAAAAAGAGATAATGTAGATAAAGACTTGGCACATAATAGGCACTTAATAGATTATAACTGTCATTATAACAAAATAGCTTCCACCTTTCAAACATAGGCTGTGTCCTTTTTTTTAAATCTTGGTTAACAACAATAATGTTCTCCTAATCTCTCCAGCCATAAAACTTGTTGACATCAAACAAATCACCAATCTCATGAATTGTATCTCCTAAAATAGCTTTCAAATCTGTTATGTACTCCAAATTTGCAGTCTCTGGCCTTTATCCTCTCTTGCTTAGGTAACCACATTTTTCTCCTAGTTTTTAGGCCACCCTCTTCCAGTCATTTTCCATATTCAATAAATATTTGATGAATGTTGTTGTTGAACGATGTAACCAGAGTTTCTGTTTCTTGAAATGAAGATTCGTCCATGTCACCCACTCTGTTTAAAAATCCTTTAGTGATTACCCTTTTCTTGCAAGATAAAAAGCTCTTTGTCCTGGCATATTGGACCCATCTAGAGTCATCTCCTGCCATTCCCAACTTGTGTCCTGGGTCCAGCTCTGCAAGGATACCCACTATTCCTCTGTCATGTGGTGTCACACTCTGAGCCTTGGTGCTTGTCCCTCCTGCTGCTGAGTATCCTCTTCCTCACATTTCTTCCATGACCATGTGTAAAGTTACATGACTACGCCAGTTGTCTGGTTGAGGCAATAGCTATGCTAATTGTATTGCTATGTGACTCATAACTAAAGCCAAAACGTTTCATTATTTTAGTTATACTAAGTTTCCATTTGTATTGTC
>NW_007728566.1:22113-29576 GCF_000696425.1 Galeopterus variegatus
CTATACCTCCTTCAAAGCTCTCTCAGATGTCACCTCCTATCTTTCCCGGGCCATCTAGGACAGGGCACCTGTACTAGTTTTCTATCACCACCATAACAAATTAACAAAAATTTAATGTCTTAAAAAAGCTTATTTTCTCACAACACTGGAGGACTCAAGTCCAGAATGAGTCTCACTGGGTTAGAACCAAGTTGTTGGCAGACTGTGTTCCTTCTAGAGGCTCTAGGGGAGAAGAGGTTTCCTTGCCTTTTTCAGCTTCCAGAAGCCACCTGCATCCCTTGGCTTGTGGCTCCCTTCCTCCATGTTTGCTGTGGATTGAATATCCACCCCCAAACTCACTGAAGCTTGAATTGTGTCCCCCAAGTTATGTGTATTAGANGAATATCCACCCCCAAACTCACTGAAGCTTGAATTGTGTCCCCCAAGTTATGTGTATTAGAAACTTGGCCCCCACTGTGACTATTGAGAGGGTGGGAAATCTTATTATGGTAATTGAAAGGTGTGTCCTTCAAGAGATGATTAGATTGTAGGACCATGTCATAGTGAATGAATTAATAATGGTGGTCAGAGGTGTGGTTCTGAGGGCTTTAAGAGGAGATCACGTGACCGTCTCTCTCTCTCTCTGCTCCACCACTGTGGCCATGTGAGATCCCTGTGCCATTGTTACCACCAGCAAGGCCCTCACCAGATGTGTCCCTTAGACTTTAGTCTTCCCAGCCTCTGAAACTGAAAGCAGTAAATTTCGTTTTCTTTATAAATTACCCAGTTCCAAGTATTTTGTTATAAGCAACAGAAATGGACTTATACAGTCTTCAAAGGCAGCAGTGTAGTATCTTCAAATTTTTCTGAACTTCTTCCTCCTTTTTCCATCTTTAAAAATCCATTGTGATTGGGCCACCCCGTGGCACACTCTGGAGAGTGCGGCGCTGGGAGCGCAGCGACGCTCCTGCCGCGGGTTCGGATCCTATATAGGAGTGGCCAGTGTGCTCACCAGCTGAGCGTGGTGTGGGCGACACCACACCAAGGGTTGCGATCCCCTTACTGGTCACAAAAAAGACAAAAAAAAAAAAAAAATCCATTGTGATTAAATTTGGCCCACCCAGACAATCCAGGTTAATCTCCCTATTTTAAGGTCAGCTGATTAGCAAACAATTCCATCTGCAACCTTAATTCTCTTTCTCCATGTGACCTAATATATTCAAAGATTCTGGAGATTAGAGCAGGGACATCTCTGGTGGCCATTGTTCAATGCTTCCATGGCACTTTGTACAAACCCAGTTACAGCCTATCATGTGGTATGGGAGTTATGAAGTGTCACCTGCAGATAGTTAAGTGCAAGACTTTCAGAGACTTAACTTTGCCTTTTGTGAAACGAGCAAATCACATAACATCTGCTTCAGTTTCCTCATTTGTGAAATGGGAACGATAATATCTACTTCATAGAATTGATAAAAGGATTATATTATGCAACACACATATGGCACTTCGTAGAGTGCTTGGCACAGAGTAGTTGCTAAATAAATGGTAACGTTGTCACATATGATCATGCAGCCATTCACCTGGTGAATGTTGAAGGTGTATGGATCACTTTCGTTTGTCCTTTCTCTGCTTTAATTTTTATCTATTTTCTATAAGGCAGGAGGGGAAATAACATTAGAAGAGAGGACCAAAAATTCTCATATTTACTCCGGAATCAAGATCCAAGAAGAAACTATTTCCTAGACAAGCTGTCCACGTGTGGGGCAGGAAGCTGTGGAAGAGAGGACCAAAAATTCCCATATTTACTCCAGAATCAAGATCCAAGAAGAAACTATTTCCTAGACAAGCTGTCCACGTGTGGGGCAGGAAGCTGTACAACCCCACTGTGCCGTTTGACAGGACACAGAGGCTGAGTGCCACCCATGGGCTGTCATGGGCTGCTGGCGGCTAAGAGGTGAGATCGGGACAGGATAATAAACCCAAATAAAATGCAGAGAAAAGGCATGGTCATTATAAATGTCATGAACATCCAAAGATGGCAGAATTCCATCTTTCAAAGTGAACTTAGCTGTTCTTAGTAATTGACAAGTGAGAAATGCTCAGAGCATCTTCAACAGCCAGGAACAGGTGGAGAGCGTGAGAAGAATTTGATTAGCCAAGTGGGCTGTGATGGCCAATTGGTCTCAGAACATTAATTTAGAAAGAGAGTTACCAGGTCAAGTCTTTGGCGGGGACGTAATGAATACCCATAAAGAATGCCTTCCCTATTTTTATCGGCCTCTGAATTTCCTGGTAGAGTGGTGACAGTTTTTGATTTGAGACAAAACCTTCAGCACTTTTGTGTACAGTTACCTGGGAAGGTAGCTTCAGCTCAAATATTAGTATGTGCCTCAGCAAACTGTATAAACATTCCTAATCAAACTATCTTAAAAAAGTTCCTTGTACATGTGCGTGTGTATGTATGTGTGTGGGCTGCAGACCTCCTTTTATGGCTGCTACATTGCAACCTCTAGCAGTCCTCAGAATGTTGTGTTTGCAAAATCAGGTGCTTGGGTGAGACTGAGATTTTTTAGAAAAAATCCAGGTGACTGCCATTTAAAAGTTTTTATTAGTGTTATGCAATAAAATGGGAGAATTTGATTTACCATGGGGACAGACTTCCTTTAAAAAAAAAAAAGAAAGAAAAGATATGAGTAATCCAGCTTAGAATTGTAAGCTGGATATATCAAGTTTCTTGGTTACAGATGGTAGAAGTCAAGCCTTGTGAACATCAGAAGGAAATAAATTTATTATAAGAACATCAGGTAGCTCATAGGGTTGATTGAAAGACTGGAGAACTGGGCTTGGACAATAAACATCCAAGAACTAAGGGAAGCTGTGTAGTTAACACCTCGTCATGACACAAGAACACCTTGCTTAGGAAGCCACTGCTACCAGTGGGCCTAACAGCTGCAGAGCTGTTCCCGCTCTCCTGCATGGTAATTGCTGGAGGTTGCCCCTCTTACCACCAGAGTAGGGTTTAATAAAACTTCCTGGTCACTTGCTCCCAGTTCATAGCTCTATCAAGGACTCCATAATTTTCCAAGCTTGGGTGGTATGCACAGCCGACCCTATGCCTTGACTTGCTCCAAGACCCACACAGGCATGGGTTTCCCAAATGCAGAGTAGGTTTCAGATCCTATGCAACCAAGACAACAACTGCCAGCCAACCGATCCACCAACCAACCAACAACCAATGATATTCAAATATCAAGTGTCTATTATATACAGAATTTAGTCCCGATGTTTTGTTTTAATCTATACTCTTTCTAGTCACCACGTAATTTACAGCTAAATCGGGACTGTATGAGGATAAAAGGCAGTGATGGGATAAAAGTTGTAAAATGGGACTGTCCTGGGCAATCTGAGATAAATGATTGCCCTATATATATATCTGAAAAATTATTACTTGCCCTTGAGGGCTGTGTCTTTGTCTTACCTAAGACTTGCTCATGGGTGCAATATCCCACTGAAATATAGCCAAAGTTTTGTATAGGTCTGGTCTTCTCTTTAACTTAAGATAAGGAAAAAAAACAAAAAAAGAGAGCCCTATTATGAGGAAAAATTGGATTTGATGCAGCTCTATCTTTTTTTTTTTTTTTTTCCTTTTTTGTCTTTTTTTGTGTCGCGCCCATACCAGACCGGACCGGCAACGGGATCGTAACCCTCGGTGTTGCACCCGCACCTCACTCAGCCAGTGAGCGGGAACCGGTCTGTATGTGGGATCCGAACCCTCGGCGGGAGCGCCGCTGCGCTCCCAAGCGGCGCGCTGTAGCAGTGCGACACCGGGCTGGCCCAATGCAGCTCTATCTTGACTGGGAGTCATAAAGATAGAAATGTTGACAACTGAACACATCAGCCTTTGGGCATCTGCAGTGGATTTTTGTGATTGAGTTGCTGTATCTCAGGACTGTGGGTTTGGGGGTACTCTGAATAAAATGGGTGTCCCCTTCATCAGAAATCCTGAAGGAACAAAAGAGAAAGGCCTTTGTAGAGGAGAGGTAAGGATCTTTTCGTATCAATGGAGTGAAATGTTTCACTGGATCTGCACTCCGAGATGCAGAGATTTTTGGCAAATCCTGTTCGTGGCAGGGTGGGGGGAATTGGTCCTGACAGTGAGAAAGGGACACTGAGGTCGGGTTTTATTATGATATAGCTAGGTGTGGTTTTCTATGCACTCATCGTGCCTGGGTTTTACAGCACTTTTTGAATCTGTGACTTGATATTTTTCACTTACTTTGGAAAATTCTCACTTTTTGGGGAAAAGGGAACAATCTCAAACTTACAGAAAGTTGCAATAACAAGGCAAAGAACTTTTTCCTCTGGACCATTTAGGGATAAGAGGCTGATATGATGTTCTATCACTCTTGAATAGCTTAGCGCATATTACGTATAAAAAGAACATTCTACAAAACCACAGTATAATCTCCAAAATCAGGAAATAATTTTTTTTATTTTTATTCTTTATTATACACAGACTTGGGGTACAACGTTGATTTTCAATAATTGTGTACAATGTGGGGTGGTTAGACCAGTATAATTAGCTTATTCATCATCACAATACTCAGTCATTCTTTGTGTCCATTGACCTCATTAGCACCCCACCCCTTCTTTGTCTCCTCCCCTTTTTCACCTCTAGTTTTCTAAAAGTTCAATGTGTTACTGTGATTGCTGTTTCTTTCTTTCTTTCTCTCCATCTGTCTTTATTGTTCATTTGTATATTTATGGATTCAGTTCCTGGTTATGAGTGAGAACATGCGGTATTTCTCTTTCTGTACCTGGGTTGTTTCACTTAGAAGAGTTTTCTCCAGGCTCATCCATGTTGCTGCAAATAACTCTAGCTTACTATTACTGTCTAACCCTCAGACCCCTCAACTCAAGTTGCATTAATAGCCCCAATAATGCCCTTTATATAAAAAAGATCAGTCCAGAATTATGCACTCAGATCAAATGCCTTTTTAGTTTCCTTTAGCCTGGAACAGCTTTACTGTTTTTTCTTGACCTTCATGACCTTGGCACTTTTGGAGATTACTGAACAATTGTTTTCTAGAATGTCCTTCAGTCTGGGTTTGTCTAGTATTCCCCCACAATTTGGGCCAATGTACACGTCTTTGGTGGGGATGTCACAGAAATGATGCTTTTATTTTCTCATTGCATCTGTCTGGTGGCTCATGATTTTGATTTACTCTATTACTGATGATATCTGCCTGGACTACTTGATTGAAGTGGTTCTGCCAGGCTTCTCGCCTGCCAAGCTGAGCTTTTTTCCTTTGTAATTAATAATGTAATGTAATTTGTGAGGACGTTCCTTAAGACTATGTAAATGTCTCATTCCCCCCCCCAAATTTCAATCTATTATTTATATTAATTATAATGTATTTATTATTTGTATTATAATTATATTAGTTATATTCATGACATTATTTATAATCTATTATTTATATTAATATGGTGTCATGCATTCCTACTTGATTCAATGGATCATAACTCTGTTATTGTCTTTATTTAATTTTGCTGTTCAAATTGCCCATACTTGGCCAGTTGAAACCTTTTCCGAGCTGGCCTCTGTGCCTTTTTGTTATGTCTCCATCTTTCTTTGATCATTGCCTTACTTTCTTGTACAGAAAGATAATCTGGGCTTATCTTATACTTTCTCTGCTCCAGCTTGGAAATGGCCATTTCTTCCATAAGCCCTGTTTCTTTTCATTTCAGAGTTATTTTTAGAAAGCAAGGTCTAGGTAGAGGGCATGCTCATTGCTCTTGAGGTGTTAAGGTCCCAGGCCCTTGCAGGGAATGGAGCTAGGAAAGTCCACTTCTATGTGCATTCAATCTTTTTACCATGTCTGATGTTTCTTAAGCCCTTTTTAGAAATTTTGCATTCTTTGCTTTTCAGTGCTTTATTTCCTATTTTCGTCTGTCATGTCTTTAAGCTCACTTTTAAAAATCGACTTTATCTAATTTGCTGTTTTTTTTGTCCTTTTTGAGACTGGCCGCACTGCGCTCAGCCAGTGAGCGCTGTGAGTGCACCGTCATCCCTATATAGGATCCGAACCCACGGCAGGAGCGCTGCTGCGCTCCCAGCACCACACTCTCCCGAGTGCGCCGCGGGCTCGGCCCTAATTTGCTGTTAAACCTGTCCATTAATAACTTAATCATAGTCATTGAGCTTTTTAACTCTAAAGTATTCATTTGATTCTTTCATAGAGTTTTCAGTTTTCTGACAAAATTTATCATCTTGTACTTTATTATTTTTTAATTGAAACAATTGATTATACATGTCTGTGGGGTACAGTGTTGCCTGTCAATACCTGTGTACAATATGTGATGGTCAAATCAGGATCAGTAGCTTATTCATCATTGCAATATGTAATCATTCTTTTAATATCTGGATCTCTAGGGAACTGTTTCTTCTATTTTTTTCTTGTTTTCTTGTGTTTCTTGTTTGTTTGTTTGTTTTTGTTTTTTCATCAGATCTTGTGATTTTGTATGCCTAGTTATTTTAATCACATGCAGAAGCAATTTGAGGTTTTATATGAGGTTAGTTTTTCAGATAAGATTTGCATTTTCAGCAGGCAATCAGCTAGGCTAGGATAGGATCTGGATCAGGAATTGAGATTATTTGAATCTGGACTTTACTCCTTTGAGGGATGATAAATTTCCAGGTATAGCTTTTTGGGGTTCCAATTAAAATTCTGAATCCTTTACGAGGGCCCTGACCTCTAATTCTCAACTCTTCAGCTGCATGAAACTGCCAGTACCTCTGCTCTGTTTCTCAGCTTCTCAGCTGCAACTTTTGCTTTTGGAATCACCAGTTACAAGGCCCCAGACACTTGACTTGTCTTTCTGGATTCCTTCCTCTTCTGGATCTTGACCCCTCTAAATTCTATCTTCATAAATTTCTGAGATCTTCAAATATTTTTTAAAAAAATATTTTGTCTAGAATTTTTAAGTTGTTATTAGTCAGTGGCCTGGTCTGGAATCACCAAGTCAATTGTTCCGAGAGGGGGATTTCTATTCCAGATAGACGATTGTCTCCTGCTTACTTCTGATTATGCTAATCGGGGATATTTCATCCCTTGATTGTTCCGTCTTTGATTTTCTGTCTTCCGTTTCTTTTTTTTTTTGTCTTTTTCCGTGTCCAGCAACGGATCGCAACCCTCAGTGTCGCCCCTGTACCGGACCGGGACCGGCAACGGGATTGCAACCCTCGGTGTTGCCCCCGCACCTCGCTCAGCCAGTGAGCGGGAACCGGTCTGTATGTGGGATCTGAACCCTCGGCAGGAGCGCCTCCACGCTTCCCAAGCGGTGCACTAGCGCAGTGCGCCACCGGGCCGGCCCTGTCTTCCGTTTCTTAGTGTGAGAACTTCTATGGGGTTAGCCCTTTGGCTCACTTTTCCTGTGGTGGGTGGGGTGGGGAGGAGTATTTGGGGGATGTTTGTACCTGT
>NW_007728566.1:29613-30544 GCF_000696425.1 Galeopterus variegatus
GGCTCACTTTTCCTGTGGTGGGTGGGGTGGGGAGGAGTATTTGGGGGATGTTTGTACCTGTTAGGGTAAAGCTTGGTTGCATATAACAGAATCCCTGCCCCTGCCCCCAGAAAAGGCTATTATCTCTGGGTCTCATAAAAGAAATCATAACATACATAGTCTAGGGTTGGCAGGATGGTTTTATAGTCATTAGGGAATCAGTTTCCTTCTATCTTTTTTATTCACACCTTAGCAGGTGGCTTTTCTTCTTATGATCACCTCAGGGTTCGTGATAGCTGTTGAGGCTCCAGCCATCACATCATGTTGCAACAGAATAATGGAGAAGGAAAAGTCAAAGGGCAAAGGAGTACTCCTTGCACATGAGGCAGACCCCTAAAGGACACTTCCTGGAAGTTCCTCACAACTTCTGCTTACATGTCTTAAGTCAGAACTTACTCACATGGCCTCACCTGCCTGCAAGGAATCCTAGGAAATTAGTCTTTTATTCCATGTGGCAATGTGCCCAGCTAGAATCAGGTTTCTGTTAGTGAAAAGGTGGGGAGGTGAATATGGGGAGGCAGTTGGCAGCCTCTGCCATTGTGGCTTTAAAAAAACTGAGAATTTCTTGGTCTATCCTGGAGCATTATTTATCAGTCACATTTATGAAAATAGAGATACTTGTATCAATCACAATTTTAAGGCACTGTATCCAAAGTTTTTTTAAAAAATAGTTACATTGCTTTCAAGTAAATAGTACTCCTTTGGGTGCTTGCAGAACTGGATAAGAGGTAAGAAAATGTGTATTGTATTCCAATATTGGTTATTGATCTGCTTTGTAGCACTTGGGAAGTCACTCGAATGCCTGCATGGCTGCCTCTTTATTAGGAGTTAAAAAAAATACCAACATAAAGAGCCTTCAGTAAGTCTGTAGAAAGTGAATAAGATAATTTCT
>NW_007728566.1:30784-58590 GCF_000696425.1 Galeopterus variegatus
AAAAAAATACCAACATAAAGAGCCTTCAGTAAGTCTGTAGAAAGTGAATAAGATAATTTCTCTCTAGGGCTAAAGGTACACTCTCAGTAAATACATATTATAAACACATTGTGTTTTTTTTTAATGGGTCACTAGGTTATGTTTAAGGGTGTTTTTTTTTAATGGGTCACTAGGTTATGTTTAAGGATGAGTAGCTTTGTCAAATTACAGAATAGACTTAACACTAAGCTTTTCTTGGTAAAGCAAATATTAACCTTTATTACTAAAGTGTGCTTCCATGGATAAAAATGCCTCATTTTTCTCAACCATGAAATGGCTCAGTAATGCTTATCTCTCAGAATTATTGCAAAAATTAAATGTGACAGTACGAGGGTCCTTAAAAAAGTTCATGGAAAAATAGAATTCAAAGATAATATGCATCTTTTCATGAACTTTGTGAAGTACCCTTGTATGTAAAATATACGTAGTGCAGTGCCTGGCAATAGCGTGTACTCAGTAAGTAATATTTATTACTTTTCTAATAATAATAATAACAACCTTAATTTATTTTTTAAATTGACAAATAAAAATTGTATATATTTATGGTGTACAACATGATGTTTTGATATATGTGTACATTGCAGAATGGCTAGATGAAAGTAATTAGCATGTGCATCAACTTACATCTTATCTCTGTGTGTGTGTGTGTGTGTGTGTGTGTGTGTGTGTATGTGTGTGTTGAGACACACTTTTATTCAGTTTTATTATTATTTTGAAATTCTCTGCAGACAAGGCTTTCTTCCTTCCACGGGGGCTGACAAATGTGTGTGGTGAGACACACTTTTATTCATTTTTATTATTATTTTGAAATTCTCTGCAGACAAGGCTTTCTTCCTTCCACGGGGGCTGACAATCCACCCTGCCCTTCGTACAACCCTTGGTCCCTTCAGTTTTTATAAAACAAGTCATTTTAAGTTATAATTGCATAAGGGAGTCTGCGCAGCAAAGAGGAGTATAGCTTCATTTCAAAAGGCAATTAATTGCGTGTTTTTTAAAGGCTACTGCATTTCCTGACTTGATCCTTGTTCTCTGTCATCTCTCCTGGATCACACGTGTTTTCTGTTTTTAATGTTTGTGTTGCTGAAGTCATTTCTTCAGTTCGTGATCCACAAAACTGTTTCAGCAGTGAAATTGGCACCCCTAAGCCAGGGTTCAAATCAACATTTTTACACCCCTTTCTAGGCCAGAATCCAAAGTATGGAAGAAATTAGGATACGTCAACCTTCCAGAGCAGTCAAGCTTTCTGAAAGTCTACCTAGCTGTGTAGTTATGTAGTCTCCCTCTCTCTCAAACAAAGAAAATTAAAAAGCACAACAGAAAAGAATTTTTTTTCTTGCTAAAAATACATGTTTATTGTAAAAAATATAGTAAGCAAAAAAGAAGAAAATAGAAGGTAACTGTGATTCCACTAGTTAGAGATAACTATTATTTCTCTGGGTATGTATATTTCCAACTCTCTTTGCAGAACATGCACACACACACACACACACACAAACATGCTGTTTCATGAACTTTTTTTCACTGGATAGATTATGAACAGCTTTGTGTGTTTTTTAAAAATTTAATTATTTATTAATATTATTATATTTTACATTCTAAGATATTGTTGCAGAGCAGTTGAGGGGGAGGGGGAGAGGGAAAGAGGGAGGAAAATACGGAGGAGACAGAAGGAGGGGGGGGTGGTTGAGGCCCATGGCACCCCTCTCATCCCTGCAGGGGAGACCAGCGGGTTTTCAGCAGCGGATCAATCATTATTGGGCTAGATGCAGATGTCAGGCGGGTGTGACTGAGGCCCATGGTCCCCCACTGCCCTGGCTTGGGAACCTGGGGTGTTTCTGGCAGTGGCTTGGTGGTTGTCACCGGGCTGGTTGCGGATGTCGATGGGGCATGGCTGAACAGTTATGTATGTTATTACCATAGAATTTCTTCGTGAAGACCTTCTAGAATAAGGCATTTGCTCCTGTGTTCGGAGACCCTGTACCTTCAACAGGCCTTTATCTGTGGAAAGAGATATTCTGGCCATTGTTATTGCCAAGACAGAAGGTACAAGATGAGATGTAAAGGGAAGGGCAAAACTGCTCTGTTTTGATTAATGTTTTGTTGCTTTGAGAGATTTAGAAGCAGTCTGAGCCTCAGGAGATTTGGTCACCACCCATTAATCCCTCTGAGAAGATTAAATGTGGAGGGCTGAAGAGTTCAATGCTCATGTGTCAGTACCAGGGAACACATCTGAACACATCCAGAATTTCAAGTCTTGTCTACATGGTACTGCTGTGAAGTGGGTCTTGATGTGTTTGGCACTCAGGGGCTTGAGTTAGAATCTTAGAGATTTAAAGGAAATGAAGTGCTGTCCAGCCCAAAGTTCTGCCAAAAGCAGGACTTTCTTCTGCAGTATCCCCAGCAGCAGGTGGCAGCCTAGCCTATGACAGAATTATATTAGTGAGAGGGGATTACTCTTTCCAGTTGCAATCCAAGTCACTGATGGATGGTTTTAAAGATCAGGGACTTATTGCTGATACTGAGATAAATTTTTGTTCCCAGTAACTCTCTTTTACGGGTCTAATGTCTGCTTTCTGGACCACCACAAATTAGCCTTCCTACTTGTCTTCCTGAGTCTTTCCTACTCTAAACATCCTACTTTTTGTAATGGTTGATATACCAGCTGGCTTGCTCAGGATGCACTTCTTATGTGTGAATTTCCTTCTCTGTGAGGTGTTCAGATTGACCATGGTATCCCAGGGTGTTCTGGTCTGGACAGAGGACAATAGGACTGTGAAGTCTAATGGTCAAGGCTAAAAATATGTAATAATAGACCCTGAGACTGAGTTACTGTTGTTGTTTGTTAGCATCTGAGTCACTCTGTTGGAGGGGATTTATTCATTTACTTCCCCCACAGCTAAGTTCCCTACCTTTCTCCCTGCTGCAAGATTTCCTAGGAGGCTGGCTGAATGCACCACTCAGATTCCCCTGCCCTATAGATTCTGATTGAGTTTGGCCAATGGAAGGCCCTTGCAGAAATTTTAAGAGTAAGAGCAAAGAGGTATTAAACCATTTAAAAAAATAACAATGGGTGTGTCCTTCTACCCATGGCCTCAGCTCCTGCTGGGAAGCCCTGGTGACAGTCCTTGAGTGCTTCATTGCTAGTTAGTTTATTTAACCCTGTAAGCAGACCCTTCATTAAACTCTTCCTAGTTAGCTCTTTGAGAGTGCAACCGTTTCCTACTGGGACCCTGACAGATGTAGGGAACATTCAGACCACTAAAATGCTGAGAAATTCTTTAAATGAACTGCACCACAACAGATCTTCTTGATTCTGAATGTGCAAAGCTATCTAAAAAAAACTCTCCAATATAGTAGAACTTATTCCTAAGGGAGTTACTGAGGCTAGTGCCCATCAATCATTTCAGGTTGTTGAGATCATGTTTTTATTAATCTTGATTTTATTAATCATCTCAGCTTTCCTTCCCAACAATTTTCCAACTGTGTGCAAATTTTATTAATATGTGATCTCTATCTCTATCCATGGAGAGGCAGTATAGTATCATAGGAAGATTTGATTTGGGCGTAGACAGAATCAGGTTTGAATTACTAGGCATGTGACTTTGGGAAAATTACCTAAACTCTATAAGATTCAACTTCTTTACCTATAAGAGAGGTATAATGCTTGAAAAATTTGGTGTCAATTCAGCAAACATGTCTGTAAAGCCCTTATACCTTGTCCCAAGATAGGCGCTTGGTAAATATTGGCTTTGTATACTGGAAGGAAATGCAAGTTATCTCAAAAAGAAACAAAGAAGGTAAGAATGCAGTTTGAGATATGTCTATGAGTGTGTGTGGAAGGGGAGGACGAGGGGAGTTGGCAAGTGAACTGCCCCGGAAACTTCCAGAGAGGGAAAAAATAATTTCACTGGGAAGTGCAGTCACTTGAAAAGACGACAAATCAAACATTTCTATTTGACCCCTGGCAATCTTTCTGTGACTTTGTTTCTCTAGCTGCTCTGTTCATTGAGCTCTCTCTGCCTCTGTCTTCTCTTTCCCAACCATCCCTCCCCCTCCTCAATTCAGAATTCTTCCTCCACCTTGCCAAGGCATAGTGCTGCAATTTATGAATTAGTTCTATGTTTTTGTTTTCTAATGTATTATTTTCTGCTTTCCTATTTATCAACACATTAATTCCACTTTCCTAGGAGTAGCTGTTCATCTTTTACCAGCTTTTTTAGTTGAATACTCAACATATTTATTTTCATTCTGCTGTAGCTATTTTTCATATATAGCATTTTTACTGTCACTATTTTCTAGATATTCTTCAAAATTTATTTTGATTTCTTTTCGATACAAGAATTATTTAAGATAGAGTTTTTAAATTTCCATGTTGTAATTTTGAGTTTTATTACATTATGATCAGAAAATGTCATTTGTAGCCTTACTATGTTTCCTACTTTGCTAAGATTTTGGGGGGGAGTCTATTATGTGTTTAATTTTCTAAATATCTCATGGACATATAAAATGTATTGCTTTGCTACCTAACTTTATGTATGTGTTTTAGGACCTCTTATATAGATTTTTTTTGTTATTTCTTGCTATATCATGAGATCAGAAGGGTAAGGTAAAGTCTTATTGAACCATCTTTATGTATATCTTTGCATTTCCAGACATTTTATCTTCATGAAAATTTTTTGTGTGTACAAAATTGCACATACATTTTTGTGCATAATATTATAATATTTTGGATTTCACTCTTTATAAAGAACTTTTGTTTCTCTCTTACATCTGACCTGGCCTGGTGTTAACAGTGCAAGTTTAAAATTCCAGGGAGACATCTGATTAGGTGTCCTCAGGATCTCAGGGTTGCTTAATAGTGGTTCAGAACTATGGACAGCTCCCCGTTCCAGGGAGTAGGTCCAGGGAACTTACTTCAGTGTCCTGAGCATTATGAACCAGAGAGTTAGAGCAGATATATGGACAGTCACCTAAAATGGTAAATTGCCTTCTGGTCTTGTGTACTACTTGATTGAAGGCTAATGGACCACGCCAGTCCAGGAACTGTCCAAAGTAGAAAGGTTATTCTAGTGTCTTCAATGTTACTGTCCCATTGGGCAAGATTATCCTTATGGTGAGGGAAGCTGCCTTAAGCTATTTTGGCTGAGGCATATTTCTACAAATTTGTCCAATTAACTTCCCTCGTTGTGGTTCTTTGATCACCAAATATTATTCTGATTATCATTCAGCATATCGTATAATTCCATCTGCAGGGAGAGGATGTACTAGGCATAACAATGCTAACATTTCAGCCCACATGACTGCAAAAATCTCAGTATAACTTGATAACTTGGCATCCCAGTTCTATACAGTATTCTCTGTATGCTTAGTTATTGTGATTACTTCATCTGCAGAAAGATGTCCTTTCTCAGGAGTTAATAAATCATCTTTTGCATCTACAAGGTTGAGAGCCAAAACTTAAAACTTTACAGATGCACTAAAACATTGCCTGTCAGGGCAGTCTTTCAACTATCCTCTAACTGGGGCACTCTGCTAGAACAATATGTGATCAAAGGCAGATCCCCATGGCACTCCACCAAAATCTCCCTTCCCAGTTCACAATGACTTAGCACCCAACTCTTACAATCACATGAAAATCTGTAATTGGATCTGGGTGCCTCGCATGATGAAATAATGTGGGGCTCTAGCAGCAATGTGGATATTCAAACATCCATTTATTTTGTGGGAGAAAAATTTTAGTTAAAGAAAAGTACCATTTAACAAATGTTTATATTTGTCTAAAGAAGAGCAAGCAAGCATTTAATTTATGAATTTGCTAATAGGTCTTCTCTACTGAGAACATCAGTGTTGAATATTTGTTATTATCCAGATTTAGCACAGAATAATCCCAAGGGCTAAATGACATTGTGCCTACAGTGGGCACCTGAGGAACAGCTACAAAAGCAATCCTGAGATCACTGAGGCTGTTGACAGTGGTGTATTAAGGGAACATTTTTTTTCTGAATACAGTATAATAAACTTGGTTCTTATTTCTCTCTGTCTTGCACTCACACACAAATACAATGAAGTTAATTTATATTTGACTTTTTAAAAACCTGTTACAAGGAAGAGACATCAATGCATTTCTCCTATGCTGGTAGTAATTAAGACAGCTCTGATTTCTTTCTAAGGCAATTTCTTATGTATTAAATGCTAGAAAAAGGTCATCCCTCAGTTTTCATGGAAACCCTTTTTTTCTGAAGTCAAATGGCCACGTTAGTCAATTAGTCAGTCAATAATATTTACTAAATGCCAGTAGAGCAGAAATGAATGCCAATAGAAAATCACATTTATAAAGACCTTTACGTGGTATCCTAACCTACCATGTCATAATAATTATTGAAGTTTCCACTCTTTGCTGCAGCTGGTCTCCTGATTGTGGCTGGAGGAATACAGGTGCCCATGTAGCCTCCTGGTGTTCTTACCAGCAGGACTTTCCTAGGAGTGAGCTTCCTGGATAAAGGTGAATTTTTAAAAAGCTGGAACGAATCAGCAGCAATATCAGGAACTTAATGAGTGAGATCTCTTCAAGAAGCCATCTGGCAGGCTGAGGGCTCTGGTAAACCCTAGTTTTAAAAGTAGCTCAGGAGTTGCTAGTGTCTTATTAGGATGAGAAGGTAGAAGAGTGGAAACCCAAGCAACTAGAAGTTCCCTAATTTCTTGTTTCAAATACTCAGAAAAGGGTTTGAGACTTGCAACCTAGAACGCTGGCTGGTGCATCTTCCCTTAGCATTGATAGAAAGTTGCTAGTGTCATATTAGGATGAGAAGGTAGAAGAGTGGAAACCCAAGCAACTAGAAGTTCCCTAATTTCTTGTTTCAAATACTCAGGAAAGGGTTTGAGACTTGCAACCTAGAACGCTGGCTGGTGCATCTTCCCTTAGCATTGATAGATTTTTTATTATACATTTAAATACTGGATTAGTCTGGGTGGGCGAGGTTATGCTGCATTAACAAACACCCTCCAAGTCACCATGGCTCAACACAGGAAGCACTGCACGTCATGGGCACCTGGGACCCAGGGTTCTGGGTGTCAGGGTATAGCAGGTGGAAAAAATATGAGTCTCTCTCAGGCTCTTCAGGCTTCTTCTGGAAATGACATGTCATTCTCCTCATATTTTATTGTCTAAACAACTCACATGGTTCTGCCTAACTTCAAGGATAGTGTAAAATTGCAATCCTACCATGTTTCTGGAAGGAGAACCAGCCCTAATCACAGCCGCAGTACGTGTGTATACCCTGGCTCACAGAGTTCACTGTATTCTCTTTGTGTAATTTCCCTACACACCCAACTAGAGAGGAGGCTCTTCAATGGAAAGAAATAATTGTACACTTCTTTAAAAGATCTACTTTGCAACTCTAGCATGGTGGGTTCAATAAAGTCTTCATGGATGAACTCAATCTCTTCAATAAAATGAAATATCAAGGACTGAGGTTAAAATTTGAATAATGCAGGCCAAAGGAAAAAATCTAAGTGAGCTTTTAAGATAATTGAGACAAGAGCAATCGTGGCATCAACATAATTCAACTTAACGATGTATCAGATAATTTGTAGAAAAGTGAAAACGAGTTGGCAGCCGAGTCAATACAGCAATAAACCAACCACCATTTAGTATACTTTCTTGCTGAATTGACAAAATCAAGCACTTGATTAGGTATCATCAGAACACGGCCAATGTTTATGCAGAAAACAGAATTTGCTGGTAGCATTATAGCTGAAAACTGGGGCGTGTACTTCATTCTTGCAGGTTCTGAGCCATCCAAGAACATAAAAGACGAAGAACAGAGCAGCTCAGTGCATCATTATGAGAATATCAGCTTGGGCTGAAACACGGTTTTGGCTAAACATGGCACCAGTATTACTTACAGCTCACCGTCTGCTAAATGAAAGGCCCTGGACTGAGCATTCTTATTCATTTCCCATTTTCTTACCACTTGGTCCCCAAACACACACATACACACTTGCAGCAGCCCATGCGATTTCAATAGTTGGCAGTTTTGCTTTTGTTAAGGATTAGTCTACCAACTGTACTTTCTCTCTAGAGAGACTCAATAAAACCCAACTTATTTCTACCCACATAGCCTGCTGGAACCTGTAATGTTACTGTAGTGTTAGAAACAATAAAACAAAACAAAACAAAAACAAAAACAAGTGAGCTCATTTATTCCCTAAATCTGTAGCTCAGTGTTCATCTTTTATATGGTGACTTTGAGCCCATTGGGGTGGCAGCTAACTTATTTCTACCCCCATAGCCTGCTGGAACCTGTAATGTTACTGTAGTGTTAGAAACAATAAAACAAAACAAAACAAAAACAAAAAACAAGTGAGCTCATTGATTCTCTAAATCTGTAGCTCAGTGTTCATCTTTTATATGGTGACTTTGAGCCCATTGGGGTGGCAGCCGGACGCTTTGGTGGGTGGCTCTGGACCAAGTGGCAGAAGGGCTGGCATGTCCCTCTGAAGTAAGGAGCCCATCTTTTGCCCTTCAGAGTGGCTGCTTGATCTAATTTATCGCTCAGATCGTGAAGCCATTTTTTATAACTCACTGTGGTTGAGTCTCATGTGTTTTCTACGTATGCTGTAAAGGGTATGGGGAAATGAGTTTTATAGCTTTTCTCACACTGCAGTGACTAGGGAAATCACCCATTCATTATTACCTAATGAGGAGAAAGTGGAAACATCTGGAAGCACTGCTCCCACCCCCACCCCAGCACACACAGACACCTGCCCCAAACCCTCCCTGTCTCAGGGTGAGCAGAGGACCCCACCTTCAGGGACCACCTCCCTTCTGCCTGCCACAGAGCTATGACCATATGACGCCCAAGGTAATCTCAGTTTCCAGGCAGAAAAGGACTCACAAAAAGATAAGATCTCTCTGACGTTTTCTCATCCCTATTGACAGTTTACATTTTCCTGGGATCTGTAAATGTCCCAGCATTTCTTAAACTTTTCTGTTTGATGTGGGCTTCCTTGTGAAGCTGTGTGTTGCCACGGCCAAGACTGAGGGGTCCCCCAATCCAGCTGGGAGGCATGGCTAATTTCCAACTGTCCTTTCCTCCAATCTTTGGGTAGCAGAAAGCCCTCAGGGTCTGATAGATGAGCGACAGGCAGTGACTGGCATGATCGTATGGTCCCCGGTACAGTTACCAGCCCCAGTGAACAGCAAAACAGAACTGGTGACAAGTGTGCATGTCTCCCCTGAATCCATTTGCTTGATTTGTCCTTGAGTGGCCTTGGGTGGGTTTGCTCTCTGCTTGTCCAGTGTGGCTTGGACATCCTGATTCCTGGGCTTGGCTATCAAGTTGACTCTGGCCCAGATTTAAAGCAGACACTATAGGCAACGACACCTGCAGGCTTGGAGAGACTGGAGATGCTGGATGCTTCACATGGGGACTCAGGAAGGCTGAGAACCTCTCATGAATGTGTCTGTTGGTCTATTAGTTCAACCCACCCCAGACTCTTCACAGTGGTTATTTCTGACCTACAAGATTGTGGGAGACCTTTATTTCCTTCTTTAGATTCACCAACACTTTCTGCAAAGGACATGGATCAGTAAAACACCTAGCATCGTTCAGAAATTACCCCCACATCATGTTGTTATCAATGTTGTTGTTTCTGATGAATAGAAATCTAGGCCTGATGCTCCAAGAAACGTAAATAGTGTTTACTTTGATAAGCATTCTTACTTCCTAATGCTCGGAAATTTTAAACACAAAAGTGTTGCATGTGATCAAAATAACATGTTCAGAGAGTGGATGGGTTTCCTGGTTATTTCCTTTGTACTCCTCCTGGTAGCTGCCTGGTCTCACAGCACTTTGGGGAATGGTAATTATAAATCAAACCATGGTAACTGCTTGTAAGTGGGGAGTTCAGGCCCCTCTTACCCAACACGGGACCCTCTCTCTGCCTCAGGCTAGCCACACTCCTAGGCCTCCTGGATTTCACCAGGGCCAAAGGAGTGGTCAAGGTCCCTTTTGTTTTTCTCCACCCTCTTTGGAAAACATTTAGTTTATGTCCATGTCACAGATTGCAAACACAGCCACATATTCCCCTTGACCTGGTCTGCATGTCCCTTTGCAAGGGCATGCAAATGTGACCTTGCCACTCCTCCCGTCAAGAGAAGGAGCATGTTTACCCT
Source organism: Galeopterus variegatus (assembly GCF_000696425.1). NCBI lineage: Eukaryota > Metazoa > Chordata > Mammalia > Dermoptera > Cynocephalidae > Galeopterus > Galeopterus variegatus. Next base: position 41,001 of record NW_007728566.1, read on the forward strand.
GGCATCTGGGCAGGCCTTGCAACTTGATTTGCCAAAAAATATTGAGAAAACAATCTTATGTGACTTTCAAAGCTAGACCGTAAGAAGGCTTGGAGCTTCTGCTTTCACTGTCTCCAGACACCGCCTGAGACCACTGTAAGTGAGATGGTCTAGCTGACTGGAGGATGAGAGTCAGATGAAGAGAATCGAGGCTCCCAGTCAACAGCCAGTCAGATGAGTGAAGCCATCTTGCACCTGCCAGCCTGGTAAACTCTTCCACTGAACACCGACAAGGGAGAAAGCCCTGGCAAAAAGCAAATCATGTGGTTAGTTTTGGGAGAGGTAATTACACAGCAATAAATGATTGAAAAAACCTAGTGCCTTTTGGGCACTGAAACACCCACATCCCATTCATGTAGATACATGGTTAGCAGAATACAGATGTGTGGGTGGGGGTGTTGATTGCAGGTGAGGTAGACAAGCACTGACCAGAACACACAGGCCTTATGTCCATGGTCAGGAGTGTAGACTTAATCCTAAGAGCAGCCACAGAAGGTAACATGGTCAGATTTTTAGTTTAGAAAGTTACTCTGGCAGCCATGCGGAGAATGGATTTGAAGGAGGCAAGGCTGGGGGAAGGCAGGCCATTTGGGAGGTTATTGTGGTAATGTATTTTTTTTTTCCTTTTTGTCTTTTTTCGTGTCCGGCAACGGATCGCAACCCTCAGTGTCGCGCCCGTACCGGACCGGGACCGGCTACGGGATCGCAAACCTCGGTGCCGCACCTGCACCTCACTCAGCCAGTGAGCGGGAACCGGTCTGTATGTGGGATCCGAACCCTCGACAGGAGCACCGCCGCGCTCCCAAGCCGCGCACTGTAGCAGTGCGCCACCGGGCCGGCCCTTGTGGTAATTTTAAAAAGTGTAGTTAAGAGTTGATTATGGGCTGGGGAAAGAGGGAGGTGTTCGAGAAAAGAAAATGGATTCAAAGACTTGAGAGAGATTAAAAAGTAGAATTGGTGGGACTTGTAGATTGGAGAGGAAAGGAATGGTGTCAGCTCCAGAGATGGAGAATGCTGGGGACACAGGGGACCGTGAATTTGGAAGGACAAATGACAAGTTTAGTTTTTAAAATATTGCTGTGGAAGAGGTATTCAGATGGAGAATTCTGCTGGGCAGTTTCATACAGAGGACAACATCTGAAGAGGACAGAAGTGAAATTACAATAAAACTGAGGTGACCAATTATTGCTAATTTTAAATAAAACCCATTTTCCTTTTTGGTTGAAAGGAATACACCTGTAAGTCAGAAAGCCAGAATCTTATTTCTTCTGGCCAAAGAATATTGCACAGCCGATAGCACAGAATGGAAAATTAGCTGATCTTTAAAATTAGCTGCAAAGTTCAAAAGAGAACGAGGAAGTCTGTGTTTCATGATTTACAATGAGTAACATTTTAGGGTTGAGTTTTTGGTTGAAGGGAATACACCTGTAAGTCAGAAAGCCAGAATCTTATTTCTTCTGGCCAAAGAATATTGCACAGCCGATAGCACAGAATGGAAAACTAGCTGATCTTTAAAATTAGCTGCAAACTTCAAAAGAGAACGAGGAAGTCTGTGTTTCATGATTTACAATGAGTAACATTTTAGGGTTGATTTCATAAGAGAACTCATCAAGCCCATGTGGAGCCATGTCATTTTAACCGTAGTGTGTAAGTATCTTTAGCTCTGATTTTTTAATTAGTAGAAGCGAATAAAGAGAGCTTTACTTTAACTGTGGGAAATCCCTCTTTAAGGAGGTATACTTCAGGTGACCTCAAATTTCTCCTGATGCCTCTGTTCAAATAATCATGTTAATTACCAACATAATTGTTAATTTCCTGAGAAGTCAGTCCACACTTTGCCTCAGTTTTCTCTCCTGTAAGATCAAAAAATGGAAAATGGGAATAATACCTATTGATAGGTATCGATTGCCTCTGGAGCAGCTGTTGATGTGAAATGCCAGACAAAACAGGTAATAAAAAGTTTCCTCCGGTGCCAGAAGAGACTTTATGGAGATTTTTGCCCATCCCCTCCCTCTCTGTCACACACACACACTCAGATGCAGACACACAGGATATTAAAACAAGATAGTGTTTGTCAAGAGCTTGCTATGCATCAGGCACTGCTTCTAAAAGTTGACACATAATGGCTCATTTAATCCTCGAAACGATGCTAAGCAGTAGGAACCAGGACTACTCCTTTTTATTGTACAGATGAAAGATTGAGGTATGGAGAGGTTAAGTAACTTGCTCAAGGGGGCCAAGACCCCAAGACCAGGTAACCTGGCTCTGAGACCACCCCAGCAGTGCTGAGGGTTGACACTGCCCATGGGGCCCGGCCTCAGCAGCAGGTTCCACTGTAAGGTTCCTTCTCACCTTCCCCGTGTCACTTCCAAACAGATGAAAAGCAGGTCAGGAAGCAATAACACAGAGCTCTCCCCGGCCTCGGTGCCAGCCTGCACCAGATGGCAGTGCTGAGCCGTGCAAGGGCCCCTCGGTCTGCCTGCAGACGTCTTGTTTGTGCCTTCCTTGCTTTTTTCCAGGTCTCTCTGCCTAAACAAGTAGCCTTCTTATAGCGGACTGCCCAGAGCACCCCATGGCACCCCTCACCCTGCTTTATCTTTCTTCAAAGTGTTTAAGACCACCTGCCCTTATGTTATACTCTATATGTTTGTGCTAACTGTCCCCACTTGCAAAGAAGCTATGAGAAGGCAGAGACTTTTCCAGTCACCCTCACCTGTCGTGCTAGTGCCTGCAATGCTGCCTGACGTATAGCAGGGGCTCATTAGCTATGTATTGCATGACAATGGATATCGGGGCTCAGCTTCCCCTGGATTCAGGACGACTGGAGAAAAGAAACTTCAGCACAACTGCAATGAGCATAAAGGAATTCAGCAGCTCCGAGCAGGGCGTGAGCCTGGTTGTGCGCTGCGATCTCAAGGCCCCACTCACAGCCAGAGACTTTCTAGAGTTTGCCTACTTGGTCCTCACGTTTCATTACTGGCTCCCTACCAGGAAGGAGCTGAGCTTGGTCTTGACCTTGTGGATTGACCCGGGCAAGGAAAACTGCGGGAAGACTTGGCGTGGCTCAGGCTCAGGTCTGCCTGGACACACATGTGGGTTGAGGTCTGGTTCATGTTCTATGAGCTCTACTGGGGTGAAAACCTGGCCAGACTCTCTGAGGAAGGGATGTTTTCTAGTACAAGGAAGGGTCTGCCCCGATAGGGAAAGTTCGACAATAGCATAGTCTTTAAGAGCTGGAGCTTTGAACTTAGATTCAAAATTCTGGTTCTGTCTCTTGCCAGTGGTGTGATCTTAGGTGAGCTACCTTACCTCTCCGAGCCTCTTTCCTCATGTGTTTAATGAAAAGAACTACACTTACCTTGTGAGGTAGTCATCAAAAGTCAGTGAGATAATAAGGTCTCACTAAACAGAAGTCATGATCACAAAAGAATCACCTTATTTCTGAAATGGGCAATCCAACCTCTTTTTAGGAGGTTTTTGGTGTGATTTCAGTTACTTGGTGTGATATTTTTGAACGGGTTTATTGTAAATAGCTTTCAAGCCCCAGAATCTTTTTGATCAATAGGTTTTCCCAAAGTACATCCCACGGAACACTTATTTCAGGGATGTTAATAGAGATCACTCAAAAACTGGGCCAATATTGCATTGTTTATGCAATCTGTAATGAGTTGAGTGGCTACTGGAAATACCTAAGAGGGGGTTCTAACACTCAGGACTTTCCAAATTCATTACATCACAGAATTTTCCTTTAGTGAAGTACTTGATAGAACTTAAATTCTGTGGAAAGTATTTTGAGAAGTACTGCTGTATAAAGCAAAAGACTGAGTCCTGCATCAGGGGAAATACCCGATATCTTATATTAAACAATCAGGTCCCACTTAAGAAAATAATCTCATTGCTTGGAGACTTTGGTTTAAGTTGTGGGACCCAATGATAAGTGTCCGTTTCCAATGGTCTGCACTATGCAGGGCAGCTCAAAGTCCAGTGTGGTGGGTACGGAGTGACGGGATATGACTGCTACGTGTCTTATGGCTAAGAAATCCTGAGATAGATTTGTGAAGTATCTTGTGAATGATAAATAATTATACATTCAAGAGTCTCCCTATCAGAGTTGCACTAAGAATGACTGTTCGGTCTTCAAGGAAGCTTTAGGGAGAACCAATTTCATACCTAAGTCACATTGACTTAAAGTGAAATATTTGAAATCACTGTCGAAACCACGTGGAGGTCGTCAGCAGGCAGGTGGGGTTCAGATGCCTGTCCCTTTCCTCGAGCTGACGTTCTCCAATGCTCTTATTTGCAAATCTGTTTGGCTCAGAAAGTACACATACGGTTAATCAAAAATCACTTCCTATTGCTCATTTAAATTCTTCCTTTATTAGAATGGCTTCCAAGTCACTCATTGAGAAGTGAAGTGAATTCAAAGGTTATGTCCACAGGCACACACCGGATCATTTTATTAAAAAATGCTGGCATGACAATTATCTTATAGAAAAGAATTTTCTGTTCCTCTTCTCTCTCCTCCTCTCAATCCTATTTGCATCGGATCTATTTGTATCAAACACGGTGAGAGTTTGAACCCAGGTCTGATACAAATAGAACACTCGCCTGTATAGGATTTAAGCTATCTGAAGCAATCCGAGCCTGAAATGAACTTAACCTCTGAAGCCCTGGCTTTCTCACCTGGAAATGGGGATTTCGAGGACTGAGGGACAGAAAGGGTAGTAAGTGGCTGATGAATAGAGCTGTTACTCTGAGCATGCTTGCAGTGTGGGCTTCAGTCTCCTGGACAATGAGAGGTGCAGTGGTTAAAACATAAAATGCAAATAGTGGTCCTTTTTCCCTAATGAGATCAGAAGTGATCAGAATTTATAATCCACAAGATAGATAGGAGCTGCTATGCCTGAGGAAGGGGAAACTGGGCAGGGGTGGGGTGGGTGGGTCTGGGGGGGAGTCTGATCCCAGCCCCACTGCCCCTGAGAGGGGCCCTTCAGTCTCTTTGGAACAGCATTTGAAAGTCATGGCTCTGTCACTCATATCTGAAAATCAAATGGCATTTTGGGGGCAGGAACCGACCGATCTTGGAAGTAAGGAGAGGAGAGAGGTGGTGAAACCAGCAGGCTCTGGGTGTGCTCACCCAGAGCCCGTCTGCTTTGCCTGCAGCCAGCCCGTGGAGGTTCTGGAGAAGCTTCCCAGTCATGTCTGGTCTGCAGAGCCCCGGAGAAGCCTGACATTCTCTAGGACTTTGGGTTCACACCCTGATGGGCCTCATCGCAGAGAGATGACAGGGGGCCCAGGCAGATTGGCTGGGATTTCTCCTGGGTGGGACTCACATCTCCTCCTTTGTACCTTTCCTGCCTTTCTTAGTCCATTCATTCAATGGACATTTGTTATCCAGGTACTAAGCCAGGAGCTGGGGAAAGAAGGGGAATATGAGAGTGTCTCCGTCCTCTAGGAATGCTCAGCCTTGACACACATGCAGCTTAATAAACACAGCGCATCTCAGGAACGCTGCAACTTTATACTGGTGATATCAGCAAACACAGATGCAGGGACTCCATTGTTAGCAGGGTCTGTAGTATTTCATGCCCACCCTCTCCTCTGTTTTCCTCTCAGCCCTCACATCATCCTTTCTCCAAATCATGCTCAAGGACATGGGGAAGATGGTGCACTGAAAGCAGCCCTTTCTGCAAAATCCTTCTTGAGAATAACATTTGCTCCTCTCTTGGAGGCCGATTACAGGGATAGTTACCACTTACTGACTGCCTATTGTCCAGTGCGCTCTTGCTAAGTCCTTTACATGGATTATGTCATTTAGTGTCATTGAATCCTCACAACGACACTTCACGAAAGATGGTTTTTACAAAGAAAGAAAGACTCAAAGCAGCGGAGAGATGTTATCACACAGCTAATAAATGGCAGAGTGTGGACGTGAGCTTAGGTTTTCCTGACCTCAAATAGTCCAGTCTTTTCCACCTTCCTACGGCCTCCTCATGCCATTTCTCACCTACAAAGAGGCTGATCCCAAGGTGAGCCTAGAACTAAACACTGGGGGAAGTAGCCACCTCTTTTATATGCTTTGAAATCAAAAATGGCAAGATGCTTTGAAAAACTGGTCATCTGGATTAAACAATACCTAGTCAAATATGAAAGGACTCTTATGGGACGAAGCCACTTCCTCCTTTTGCTGTGTTCTTTCTTTCTTTTCTTTTTTTTCCTTTTTGTTTTTTTTTGTGTCCGGCAACGGATCGCAACCCTCAGTGCTGCACCCGCACCTTGCTCAGCCAGTGAGTGGGAACCGGTCTGTATGTGGGATCCGAACCCTCGGCGGGAGCGCCACCGCACTCCCAAGCGGGGCACTGTAGCAGTGCGCCACCGGGCTGGCCCATTGCTGTGTTCTTTCTGTGGCTCTAGAGATTTCGTGTGTGGACAGCAAGCCATCGAAGCTGACCGAGTTTTTCTCTGATGCTGAATTGACTGGCTGTCTCAAGAGCAGGGAGCAGCTGCCCCGACACGTCTCATGGTGTGTCTATTTCTTCTTACTCAGCGAAAGAATGCAGGTGGCGATGCCTGCCCTCTCCAGGGGACCACCGGGTCTAGATGATGGCCCGCATGTGTGATCCTAAAGGGGACCTAGGAGCAGGACTGATAGCCTCTATTCACCCTGGAGATTACACTTTTCCTATATAAAGCTCCTGGGAACTGTCACTGTGAATGAGGTGCTGATTGGAGATACTGGTGACAATGATAATTCCATAATTACACTTGGTACTTCTCATCTCCTGGAATTGCCAAAGGACATGTAAATGTCTTAACTCAAAATAGATCCATTAGTTATACTAAGATAAAAAGGCTACCTTTGAAGCGCCGGCCACTGAGGCTCCTAGGGGAGAGAGTCAAATGGACTTAGAAAGCCCTAGTTACTGTGCTTTTTCCCAGAATGCATCCCATGTTTTGTAATCCCCTAAGTGGTGATTTCAGAACTATCAGGTCTGCATGAGCTTGTGGAAGGGGACCTACAGGATTAGGAGGGTGAGGTGGGCTCACTCGCTCTGCTGTACTGGGGGTACGTGGGGGGGGGTGCCAGCCTGCCCTTGTGAGGCCCGGGAGCACTAGGTTTCCCTCCATTTGGCTCAACCACTTCATCTGCTGGGCAAATTTGGAAAAGAGGAGGCATTAGACTGGGGCTCTTTCAAGACCACACAATGGAAAGGAAGGCGGTTCTCTTTCTGTTGTGGTTCCTTCCTCTCTGTGCTCTTTTCTCCCATTTCAGCCTATTCTCTTTCTTGGAGAAGCTGCTGTCCCAGTATCAAAGAGGGAACAGCCTTGTGTGTCTGATAAGCCTTCCCCGGGCACAGGCGATTGGACCAGGGATAGACATCTAAACTCATCTGGGCAAATACCTTCCTCTGGCAATCAGGAGTTGGGTGACAGCGTTAACCACCTAGATCGTGACAGTATTTTTACATATTGTAGTGACATTTACTAGGCTGTGGGGGAACAACTCTATTAAGAAAAATTATCTAGGGCTGGCCCGGTGGCACACTGCTACAGTGCGCCGCTTGGGAGTGTGGCGGCGCTCCCGTCAAGGGTTTGGATCCCACATACAGACCAGTTCCCGCTCACTGGCTGAGCAAGGGGTGGGTGCAGCACCAAGGGTTGCGATCCCGTTGCCGGTCCCAGTCTGGTGCGGGCGTGACACTGAGGGTTGCGGTCCGTTGCCGGACACGAAAAAAGACAAAAAGGAAAAAAAAAAAAAAATTATCTGAAACTTGGGAGTAAAAGTGGGATGTCTGCATGTCTTTGCAATGCCATATTGGAACATTGCCTAACAAGAGCCCTAACTCTCTAGGAAAATGTACTCCTGTTTGGCTTTATTATTTACTAATGATTAGAGCCCAGACGCTGTAAAGTTATATTTTCATTTTTATCTGGTAGAGATGCAAATGATTTCAGTCCTGTAAAAAAAACCATTATTGCTCTATAGGATATTAACCAGTGTGGTCTCTAAATTAGCAAACTTATTTCAGCATACCATTCCTATGGTCTTTGTCCTTCAAATTGTCCTTTGAGACAGCTTGACCACCCTCTGGCTCTTTCTTTTATGAAGTAAATAAATCTTGTGCTGATTGGGGAATTCCCTATATGCTAATAAGGGAATAACGTTTTCACTTTTTGAAAATTATACTTTGGTGACTCAGCCAAACAGGCTGGGGAAAATTCTATGAGGATTGTTGGATCCTGGTCAGAAGCAAGAAGGGTATAAACAGGTTTATAGTCTATTGAGGCCGACTTGAGGTTCATTCCCAAATATGAGAGTTCTGGACCAGGGCCAAATATGGGGGTGGGGCAGGGCCAATTGCTGAGATGCCGGTGTCATGTGGAAGGATGGGACCCATATTATGGGAAACGAAGCAGGAAGCAGGATAATGAAGAAAAAAGATTAAACCTTTCACTAAATTGGGAAAATGGAACAGAGTATTGCTGGATAATACTCCAACAATTAGAGTTTAAGAGGGACCTTAAAACAACAAAGACAAAGTGGTGAACGTCCCTCATCCAATACTCAAATCCTTAGTAGTGTCCAGGACTTTACTTATTATTAATAATAACATTACTAATAACATAAGTAAGTAAATAGCCCACGTTTTGACTGCCTAATAGTGCTAACAGCCTTTCAGATATCTCTGATCTTTAGCCCTGTTAATTGTTAATATGATGCAAAAAGAGACTTGAAGAAAATAAATGAGTTCATCTATGATTTTTGCACAGCTACAATTGCTACAAAAAGGTTTTAAACGTTAGTTTATCTAATGCCACAATCTATGTGGCTCGCCCCTCTGTCCCTCCCTTCCTTCATATCTCAAACGCCTATTGAGTATCCTCTATGTGCCAGGCACCGTGTTAGGCTCTTGGGATACAGCAATAAATGAAGTTTTGGCTCAAGGGGTTTACATTCAGTGTGAGGGGATGCGGGAAATTTAAATAAACAAAAAACAAATACATCTCTGGTGGCACTAAGTGCTATGAAGAAATTAACATCTTCCGTATCCATTGTTTTCCGCCCATCAGCTGTGCGGTTTTCTCATACTATGTCACCCCATCCTCATGTGGTGCATTAGTCTGGGCTGGAGATCAGGAAGACTCCATGGAAACATCTGCAGTCCCTTTGTCTCAGGGCCTTTGGCACAGAGAGGCAGGTACAGTGGCAGACAAAGCTGCTGGAAGCTGCCACTCTGCTGGCTGCCATAAGCTTTATCACACGTTCCAGAGGCAGTGCGAGTGATGCCACTCCTCTGACCCTGGAAGGGAGTCAGAGGTCAGCTATGGGGGAGGCCAAGATGTCCCCTCAGCTCCCAGGGGTGCACCTGAGCTGCTTCAGATAGATGACTGCAGATTGGGAAGGGCTCGTTTTCTCTGATGGGAATCGGGAATAATTGTTGCATGATCAATAGCTGAGTTAAAATTCATGCTAAGAAATCAGCATTTATATATATATTAAAGTCAGGATCTCAGTGGAGAGGGCATGACAGTAGTTAAAACAGGTGCCAAGCCTGAATAATCAGCCCACCCTGGGATTGCTGCTTCACCTGTTTGTAGGATTTCTTGTTGCGATGCATCACGAAAAAAGATAAAGAAAGATCCTGAGACTGCAGTATCTCAAAACACACAAACACACACACACACACACATACACACACACACACGCACGCACACACAATTCCAGAAGTTTTTGGGACACTGACAATTTGGAGGACCTAGCTCGGGCTTTGCTCTGCTGGGCAAGGTAGGATGACGGGCTGTGCCAGGCACTGGTTAGGGACCAGTGGAGTGTCTCATTGGGGACCTCACCATGAATGAGCCAGCTAATCTGTGACAGTGGGAAGTGAGGTGGGGCTGAGCATAGATCCACAGCTGTCCAGTTCAGCACGTCCCCCTTCCTTGGGCACATAAAGCCACAGGGACAAACTGACAAGAAGGCTATTCATACGTGGGTCTATCAGGTACCTTGATAAGTCTTCCTAAATCCCAACTCCAAAAAAGCCCCTCCAGCCTGTGAACTTCCATGACTTCCTACGGCACACAAAGCGATGTCCACATGCCCCGCTCAAAGGTCCAATGCTCCCCCAAATTGCATCTTTGTCTACCTTTCTGGGATTATCTCTCATTGATTTGCCACCTACCCTGAGCTTCAGCAAGTTGGAAAATGCTCTGAGGTGTCCCTACTCCAGGCCTGTCCCCTCCAACTCCAAGCCCCTGCTCCCTGCAAAAGCCTAGTTCACGGCCCTTCTGTTTGTCAGCAGGTTTCTCAGCATTCCTGCCCCATCTAAGCCTCCTCTCCTTGGACTTGCAAAGCAGAGCGAGTTCCAGCCTTGTTTACAGCATTCGGGACAATCTATCTTTAGGCACATGTGTGCCCATCCATCACCAGATGCTCATAGAAGATAGGAAGGAATCATTAAAAAAGTTCTCTTATCCCTTATAAGAGTGGTCTCAGTGATAACCTAGCAGAGGCTCAGCTATATCAGATTGATTCGTTTCCTATTGCTACAAGGAATCATTAAAAAAGTTCTCTTATCCCTTATAAGAGTAGTCTCAGTGATAACCTAGCAGAGGCTCAGCTATATCAGATTGATTCGTTTCCTATTGCTACAGAACAAATTACCATAAATGTAGTGACTTAAAACAACGGGAGTTTATCATCTCACAGTTTCTGCAGGTCAGAAGTTTGGGCACCACATGCTGGATGCTCTGCTCAGGAACTCATAGGGCTGAAGACAGGTGTAGCCTGGGGTTGCTTCTTATGTGGGGCTCCAGATCTCTCCCAAGCTCACTGGTTGTTGGTTGAATTCAGTTCCTGCAGTTGTAGGACTGAGCTCCCCACATTCTTGCTGGCTGTCCCTGGGAGTGTGTGATCTTGGCTCCTAAAGGTCACTCTCAGGTTCTTGCCATGGGGCCCCATCCATCTTCAAAGCCAGCAGGAGAATCTTTCATGTATCAAATCTCTTTCATGCTTTGCAGCTCTGACTTTCTCAGTCTCTGACTTCTACATCCAGACTTCAAGGACTTATGTGATCAGGTCGGATCCATCCAGGACAATGTTTTGTGTGCATATGTGTGTCTTTTTCTGGGAAGTGAATCCACCATTTTCATCAGATTCTCAAAAGGCTCAGCTATATCAGATTGATTCGTTTCCTATTGCTACAGAACAAATTACCATAAATGTAGTGACTTAAAACAACGGGAGTTTATCATCTCACAGTTTCTGCAGGTCAGAAGTTTGGGCACCACATGCTGGATGCTCTGCTCAGGAACTCATAGGGCTGAAGACAGGTGTAGCCTGGGGTTGCTTCTTATGTGGGGCTCCAGATCTCTCCCAAGCTCACTGGTTGTTGGTTGAATTCAGTTCCTGCAGTTGTAGGACTGAGCTCCCCACATTCTTGCTGGCTGTCCCTGGGAGTGTGTGATCTTGGCTCCTAAAGGTCACTCTCAGGTTCTTGCCATGGGGCCCCATCCATCTTCAAAGCCAGCAGGAGAATCTTTCATGTATCAAATCTCTTTCATGCTTTGCAGCTCTGACTTTCTCAGTCTCTGACTTCTACATCCAGACTTCAAGGACTTATGTGATCAGGTCGGATCCATCCAGGACAATGTTTTGTGTGCATATGTGTGTCTTTTTCTGGGAAGTGAATCCACCATTTTCATCAGATTCTCAAAAGGGTCTGGGAATGTTCACCCATCACAGACAATACAGCAGGCTGATTAAATCAAAGTCGCTGGAGATGGTACATCCCACGGGCAGTGTGGGTGGAGAACCACCCATGTGGAAGGAACACTGGGCTTGCAAGATAAGTGACCTTGATTCTTATCTCATGATCAGTGTCTCTCTGACCATGAGACCTTAGAGAAATTGTTCAACTTCTCATTTGCAAATGCAGATAATAATAGTAAGACCTATTGCTCACAGCTGTAAAAATGCTTTGTAAACTGTGAAGTGTTAGTATTTGCCAGCTGTCTTATCAATGTGAAGAGATATTACAGGGGGTAGGGGGTGGGGAGGGTGAATGACAAGATTTTGAGTGAAAAAGAATGTGGAAGTTTACATTTATCAAAGTTAAATATTAGATACTGTGTCCTTTCCAAACTCTGTTGCTGCTAGAGACCAGGTAAATTGTTGTAATTGCCTGAAAGGCAATTTCCCAATATGTATCAGGAGTTTAAAAAATATCCAAACCATTTGACCCTGAGATAACATTTCTAGGGATTTCTCTTAAGGTCTTAATTAAGAACACATACAAATATTATAGTAGTACAAAATTGGAAGCAATCTACATATTTAACAATACGGAGGGCTGGCCATTTAGCTCAGTTGGTTAGAGCACGATGCTGATAGCACCAAAGTCCAGGGTTCGATCCCTGTGCCTAACATCTGCCAAAACAAACAAACAAAGCAATAAGGAGGTGTTTAATGATACATAAAATATTACTTATGCATTAACATTACATTGCATTTAAATATTTGACACGGGAAGATGCTTTTAATAGTTAAGTGTAAATGGCAGCTTCTAAAAGCAGTATGTGTAGTAGGTTCATACTTTTCTTTTCTTTTCTTTTTTCCTTTTTGTCTTCTTTACTGACCGGTAACGGGATTGCAACCCTTGGTGTTGCACCCGCACCACGCTCAGCCAGTGAGCGGGAACCGGTCTCCACATGGGATCCGAACCCTCGGTGGGAGCGCCGCCGCACTCCCAGGCGGCGCACTCTCCAGTGCGCCACCGGGCCGGCCCCATACTTTTCTTTAAAGACATCTAGAAGAACTTACACCAAAATATTGACAGTGGTTAACTTCAGGTGAGGAAATTTTGGGAGGGTTTTTATTATTATTGTTATACCGAATCTATATTAATTTTTTTGGTATTTTTTATCTAAGGGGAGAATGGTCTTCAGATAAGTCTATTGTAAATCCTCTGTCCCATTGCCTTGGCATTTACTAATCAATGTTCTTTCAACGAGGGGCAGGAGGTGCCCTGTTTTGAGCTGGCAGGTAGGGGCTGGGGACAAGGTGTGGCTGGGGCCACCTGCTGGACCCGTCAAGGGAGGAACTGTCTATTTCATGTTGGTGTCCTAGGGGCCTAGCACGGAGGAGGTGCTCCATAGTAACCTGTATTAAACTGCATCGACATGCAGGTGGGGATTGTTGCACTGTGTCGCTGAGGACCAGAGTGACTTCCAGCCCCACTGCAAGCAGGATTCACCTCTCATATTCCAAAGGAAGATCCGGCAGCATCAATAAGCTGATTCCAAAGCCAGGAGCTGACTCAGTGATAGGAGAGAATCATCTCCATGGCTCCCACAGGTGACCCGCAAGCTGGGTCAGGGTGTTTTGAGCCAAATGAGTCAATGAAACGCCCCACGTTAAAATGGTCCTGCCTTTAGCACGGTCGGGTGGAGCAGCCCCTTCCCTCTCTCGGTCCTGCAGAGCAGGATTTTCTCATGGATCCCCACTCTCTGTGTCCCTTCGCTGTATCACCTGAGACCCAGACCTTCCCCTAACTGAAGTGGGAATTATTTTAAAAGTGCGAGGTTTGGCATCGGACAGACTGGGACAAGTTAGCTGTGTGGCTTTGTGCATTGTGAGTTTTGGTTTCCTAATCTCTAGTTGCCAGACAGGGTGGTTGGTAGGAACAGCTTAGATCAGCCCATGAAAGCACTTGCAGACTTGGAAGTGTTCACATGGCACTTTGGATCAAATCGTTCCTGTTCCTCCAAACTGCCATGGAATGTTCCAGCACTAAAATCATTGCTCGTGATTGATCCACCGGCCACTGGCTCAGTGTGTGCCACCAGTTGCCACTTGAGCTTCTGCAGCCACACGTGTCCCTGCAGTCCTCCTCTAAGCCCTGGCCTGCCAGTCTCCCCTCCTATGTGGCTGTTGCTACTGCCGCACTCCAGGGACTGGAACCCTGTCCTTTAACTCCCAGCCCAGAGTGTAGGGTAGTGTTTCTCAGTGTATTCCCCGAATCATCTGCCTCCAAATTGCCTGGATGCTGATTAAAAAACAGATCTCTGGTTCCCATACTGGACTATGGGTCAGAATGGGCTGTGGGAATGACTGGGAATCTATGCTGTCATGGAGTTCTCCACGTGGCTTTTCTGCACATTAAGGCCTGAAGAGCACTGATCCAGGGCCTGGGTGCTAGGCAGAGCCTTCTCAGGTGCTGTCTGCTTCTCTGCCTCCGTCACTGGCCTGGGCTCTGGTGCTGGGCACTCCCCATGTTTGGATTGGTGACATTGGCCTTGCACTCTCTTGTACATTAGGGCACTTTTGTTTCCAAGTGAACAAAAACCTAATCCTGAGAGATTTAAGCAAAAAGAACATTTATTATAAAAGTTCAGAGATAAACTGCTTTCAGGCATGGTTTGATCCAGGGGCACACAGTTCCCAGGAGCCAGTCTCTTTCTGCCTCCTCGCTTGGCTGCAGTCTTATCCATGACGGTTTTGTTCTCAGATAGTATTGACTCTGTGGTTACAGGGGCCCTAGACCTTATATTCTAACAGAATTCAAGCCCAGTATTCTCATCGAAGTCTCATGGACTCTCTCTGGCTCTGAGGGGTCACTTGTGCATTGCTGAGCCTGTCACAGAGCTCAGGAGGATGAGTGGCCCTCATGGACCAGGGTCGGGTGGTGGTTAGCTCTACAAGAAACACAGACCTATGAGTGTGTGCGGGGAGGGTGGGGGAATTCCCAAATGAAAATTGGGGCTTTTCCCACAAGTAGGGTGAATAGATGTTGAGAGACTCCAGACAGCAGATGTCCATTTATTCGTTTTGCGAACTCTGGACTCTGCACAGAGACTGGGTGACTCAGGCCTGCAGGGCTCAGCTCCTGCAACCGAGACACAGCACCGTGGGCTTGTACAGTCCCTGTAGCCACTTCCACTCAACACCCGGTGCTACTCCCAGCCAAACCAGCGATGCCCCTCTGAGGGTCAAACCACCTCAACAGGCCCAGGTCCCTAAGTACCTTTCATTATTGCCCAAACCCAGAAGCAAAACAGAAATTTCTTTTGCATGGAAGATGACCAACTGAATTGAGATTCAGCAGAGGGTTTAGAAGACTCTTCTATTAAAGCCCTTTTCCTCTGTTAGAGGTGATTTCANTTTTGCGAACTCTGGACTCTGCACAGAGACTGGGTGACTCAGGCCTGCAGGGCTCAGCTCCTGCAACCGAGACACAGCACCGTGGGCTTGTACAGTCCCTGTAGCCACTTCCACCCAACACCCGGTGCTACTCCCAGCCAAACCAGCGATGCCCCTCTGAGGGTCAAACCACCTCAACAGGCCCAGGTCCCTAAGTACCTTTCATTATTGCCCAAACCCAGAAGCAAAACAGAAATTTCTTTTGCATGGAAGATGACCAACTGAATTGAGATTCAGCAGAGGGTTTAGAAGACTCTTCTATTAAAGCCCTTTTCCTCTGTTAGAGGTGATTTCACTCAAACTCTTAAAAGCTCAGGATAATTTACCCCCTGCCAGGCTGCATGGCCCCAGGCGCAGGAGGCGATTGCCCGGTGGGAGGCTGCTCTTTGATCCCGCAGGAGAAAGCTGCAGGTGGAGAGAGCATTTCCCACCCTGCTGGAGGTGAAAGGCTGCCTGAGGGCTGACCCTGGAGTTGCAGATATGAAAGGCAGGAAGCAAATAAGGAGCCAGGGCTGGGAGCAGCATCCATTCTCTGGACCACATGGCAGAGTTGGAGCAGACCCAGCAGCGAGGGGTTGCTCTGTGTCAGCATCTCCCTGCACAGGGGAGAGATAAGCTGTGAACTTCTCTCTCCTATTATGGAACTGAGACAATTTCCATAGAAGGCATTGCTACTGGACAGAGGCTATTCCCTACAAGGCCAATGTAATTAGAGGAGAGAAAAACAAAGCTCCAGAACCCTAATCAAGTGCAAGCTCCAGACTGGTGATCAGGCTTTATGCATCCGAATATCCAGGGAACAGGGGCTGAGGTTGTCTTGCCTGCACTCCCTCCACTGGCTTGGCCAAGCTGACGCGGGGCTCAAGAGCTGCACACATTCTGTGGTTGGCTTTAACTCTGTCCATCAGCAGCAATGGAGTCTGCACTGGGATTTGCTTGTTTGTGGTGTGTCATGGGAGGAAGTTCTGTTGATGCTGGAGACTGGATTGTTTTGTGGCTGGATTGAAATCTGTCAAGGTCCAGGAGATTTTGCTCAGGGACTTGTGGACTGGGAGCAGCAGGGATGCTGGGAGCACGAGGCTTTCAGCTACACATTCTGTGAATTTTCTCCATCTTTCCTGGCTGGGAGCATCCAGCCCCAGTAAAAGGACCAGTTCAGCATGCATGGAAGATTACCAGGCTCAGGGAGGAGGTGGGGCATCACAGTTCCTCTGGCTAGCTGGCTTCGATCCCACAGTGCGGTTGGTCTCAGAGGGTGCCCAGGAACCCGCCAGATGGTGGCACCTTGATGGTGCCAAGAACCTGGGTGCAGGGCCCCAGCTTTGCTTCCCATTCACGTCTCTCCATCTTCTGAAAAATGTAGGAATATCAATGAGGAATACTTTATTGGGCCGTTTTTGGACTTGCCAGAGAATCAATATTGATTGTGAACAATGCAGACACATCTGGTGTGCAGAACTATGAATTTTTAAATAACGTTGCATGGACTATCTTAGAATCTTACAGAAAACAGCACATCAGATTATTGATTTGGTCACTTAAAGTGCCTTAGCAGAGGATGCCTGTCAGACCAAGACGTCTGAGTGTCTGATCCAATGAAAAGAGTCCAGGTAGGGAGCATATGTTAAATTTCTTTGCACCCTCATGTGAGCACAGTGCAGGACGTGGGCCATCAATATTATTTTTTGCTTTTTGGTTTTGGCTTGGGTGATGAGATGAACAAGGGATCAAAACTCCATGCTTCTGGTCCTGACCTGTCCTTCCTATTAGAAAAATAATTTTTCTAGGGCCGGCCCGTGGCTCACTTGGGGGAGTGCGGTGCTGATAACACCAAGGCCACAGGTTCGGATCCCTGTGTAGGGGTGGCCGGTTGGCTCACTGGGTGAGCGTGGTGCTGACAACACCAAGTCAAGGGTTACGATCCCCTTTCTGGTCATCTTTAAAAAAAAAAAAAAGAAAAATAATTTTTCTTCAACCCATCATATGACTTTTGTTCTTAATTAGTAGAATCAAATGGACTTTATAAAACTGAAAAATTTCCAATGAGGCCACCAAGGAGTTTGCACAAATGTCACATCATTTTCTTTCTGTCTCCTCAACTAAGGGTACAAAAAGTTCAGGCTTTCGCTTACTTGAATAGTATTGCTCAGAGCTGAGCTAGAACTTTGGCTTAAATGTAACTGTCTTAGGCTCTGTACCTACAACACCAAAAGCACAAGGATCATTTCAGTAATTATGTTGGCCATCAAGATCTTTAATTACCTCATACAAAATAATCACCTTCACTATGATTAAAAAGTTGAGTAGTTTGGGCCGGCCCGGTGGCGCACTGCTACAGTGTGCCGCTTG
>NW_007728566.1:59431-60856 GCF_000696425.1 Galeopterus variegatus
GTGACACTGAGGGTTCCGATCCGTTGCCAGTCACGAAAAAAGACAAAAAAAGGGGGGGAAAAAAAATTGAGTAGTTTGATGTTACATCAGCATAGGCTTTATTGAGTCCCCTTATTAAATCTTAATGAATGAAAGGGCCCCTGATGTTGAAATGCCCATGGGAGTGGAGCTCATCAAGTTCCCCTTGGTGATCAAAGATGTGGTCCAAGAGAATAGAGCCTACTCTTAGGAAAATCTGCTAATCCTGTTTCACAACGGAAGGTGGTGAGAGAAAACAATGCATTTCCATGTGCTGCCTATAGGTTTTTTTGCTTTATTCCTTCGAGAAATGGGATGACTTCTGTGTGCCCAGGTTATAGTTGATGGAATAAATCATCTTTTTACACCATACCTGAGAAATAAATAACATCCAAACCTGCATAAAAATAATAAAGTGGGCTGGCTCCCTCTGGAACGTTCTGTCTGTCCCTGGAATCCCACTTCCGTTAATATATATGGATAACATCTGACATTACTTTATATTTATGTGCCTGCCAACCCTATATTTATTAACACATCCCTAGGCTTTCTTGTAGTTCCACAAAGTGATAAAAACAGTTTCAACAGTGATGCTATATATCCAGTTGGATGTAACTTTAAAAAACAAAACACTCTCTGCTGAATTGGAAACAGTTTGACAAGGTAGAGGTGGTTTCGCCAGGGCCTCCTCCTAATAGGGCCTGGTTACTGCAGGACCGGACAGTCTGGGGATGCTGTGGGACCGAGTTCAGATGACTCCAGAACAATCCTGGCTCCCGGCGCCAGTTCTCGCCTGCTGAGTTAGATCTTGCCCGTCCATGCTTAACGCTCTTTCCCTCTTTGACTTTGGGATGAATTTTTTTCCTGAGTCTTTCGTCCCAAATTGTAAAAAAAATAATATAATCCCATCACCAACTTGCACCTGAAAGGAATGGGCTGCATTAAGTACTCATCATGTATCAGTCAGACACTGTTGTCAGAACCTCACAGGTGTCATTGTCACAATAATCTCAATGAGGCACTCCTGTCATGGTTTCTACTTTGCAGGTGAGGAAGGTGAAGTACCACGTGCATAGGTCACTTGCCCACGTGGTCAGGACAAGGGTCCAGGCAGTCCAGCTCCATGCCCTGTGACTGCCCCCTTTAGGAACGGTTGCTTATAGCATTTGTGGGGCCCTTAGGAATGCGGACCGAGGAAGCTTCTTGGGTTACAAGCTGCTATGCTGCCTCTGCAGCTCTCTCAAAAGGCAATTTTAGGGCCGGCCCAGTGGCGCACTGGATAAGTGCGCCGCTTGGGAAGCGAGGCGGCGCTCCCGTCCGAGGGTTCAGATCCCACATACAGACCGGTTCCCGCTCACTGGCTGAGCGAGGCGCGGGAGCAGCACCGAGGGTTGCAATCCCGTTGCC
>NW_007728566.1:61856-71470 GCF_000696425.1 Galeopterus variegatus
GTAAATGCATCACACCGAGCTCATCGAAACCTTACCTGATAACCAAAGTGCAGCTATAAACTCTGAGATCCTAAACATAGCAGGGGATATTTTGCTCAGGGGTTTCCACTTTCTTATTCCCAGTCCAGCCAGTCAACTTCTTAATGTATAATGTCTGTAAGGAGGAAGTGTTCCTGCAAGACCATCAGTCCAACCTGTAACTCAAGCACAGAGAGCAGCACACGGATCCAGACGAATAACCAAAGTGCAGCTATAAACTCTGAGATCCTAAACATAGCAGGGGATATTTTGCTCAGGGGATTCCACTTTCTTATTCCCAGGCCAGCCAGTCAACTTCTTAATGTATAATGTCTGTAAGGAGGAAGTGTCCCTGCAAGACCATCAGTCCAACCTGTAACTCAAGCACAGAGAGCAGCACACGGATCCAGACGCCTCCTGGGCCCAAACCTTGTCACCACTCGCCACTCACAGCAGGATGACTTTCTGGAGGCTACTTAACTTCCATAAGCATCAGTAAGGACCTATAAGATGGGGATATTATTACAACCTACCTCCTAGTATTCTTAAGCAGAAATATGCAGACAAGCACTTAGCCGGAGGCTACTTAACTTCCATAAGCATCAGTAAGGACCTATAAGATGAGGATATTATTACAACCTACCTCCTAGTATTCTTAAGCAGAAATATGCAGACAAGCACTTAGCACACTTCCAGGGACATCACAAATACTCAGTAAATGCAGCTTTTATTGTCAGTGAGCTCATTTCTTCTTTTCTCAAATACTTCCAATGATGGGGAGCTACTTGCCTTATAAAGTAGCTTGTTGGGTAGATTTAGTACAAGGAATCTTAGAATTCTTGATATCAGAGACCAGCTACCTCAGCCTCATTAGTTTCCAAGCAAGAAATCTGATGCACAGAAAGATTAAATGATTTATCCAAGGACACGCCATTAGTCAAGGGCAGGACTCACACTAGAACTTCAGAGCAGCTGACGTCTACGCCGGTGTCCTTTCCTTCCCTAGGTTGTGCCAAGATCTTCCCATAATTTTTCCCTATGGGTCCAACTTTCTCCTTGTCATGGTCCCTGGCAGTAAATACCAAATACTTTAAAAATATAAGCGTTGTAGTGAGAGCTCACTTTGTCCATTATCAGACTGTAATAAATACTAGAATTCCTGCCTTTTTCTTGGCACACAGAAGCACTCCACAGACAGGTTATAGACCCAGAAGAGTTTCCCTTTGTTTATGAACATGGCAGGGCTCTGCTGTTCCTTCTATTTCCTTTTCACATTCTACTAAAGAGTGGTCTTGACACACAACCGTCCATATTCTCTTACCCGGTCTTGTTATATGTAACATTATATACCTTCAATCTATTCATTTGTCTTTCTTAAAAAAAAAAATAAAAGAAGACACGTTCTCTGCTCTCCAGATGCTAATATTGAAGAGGAGGTCCCTTGTCCTCCTCCCCTTGTTTTAATTTTACAGCTAGAATGTGCTTGCTTGTAAGAAATATTTAAGAGTTTGTTAAGGATTAACAGCTAAATGCATTTTTGAATTCTGTGACTCTGCGGTTTGCCAGGCTGTCAGCTCTCCCTGTGTGGTTTGCAGAGAGCCTCCTAACTACATTTCCTGTCTCTGTAACCCTGCTCTGAAGCCCCTTACCCACATTGTGAAGCCCCCAATTGGAGTGACTCTGCCTGGATACAGACAGAGCCAATAAAAAAAGCTTGCTTGCTTGCTCAAGAAAGGTATATAATCCCAGTTCTCCCTGCATTCAGGGCCCAGGTATTTGGAACGGGAGATCCCCTGGGATTGCCAGCATAATAAATCATCTGACTTCTCCATTTCTCTGAATGTCTGTGTTTCCTTGGTAACTTTTTCCATAACAATAGGTAATGGAGAAGTATACCCATCAGTGATGGTAACTGGGCAATAATTACTAAGATGGAGACAAGATGGGGGCAATGTTCTTTGGCAGCAGAAAGGCGGTTAGTCTGTCTTGGGTTGGGGGCACAGGTAGGGGTGTGGGTGGAACAGGAAGGGAGTCAGCTGAGGAGCTGATCTATGGCCATACAGAGGTAAGTGATGCCTTTACTGTGGCAGAGACTGGCTAGTTGTTCAAGAGTCTGTCTCTTCTTCTTTCTGGGCTCACTAGCTCTCCTGGTGGTTAGGAAGCCAAGTGACTGAGTTTTAGCCAATAAAGTCTGAGTAGACATAATGCATGCTACTTCAAGGCCCACCAATTCTCTAACATGCAATTCTTCATGTGCTTTCCCTGTCTATTGGCTCGATGCACACAAGCACAGCAACCAAACACCATGTGTCAGATGGTGGAGCCACAGATGGAAGGGGCTGGGCCCCTGACTCAGAAGACAGCCTCCTGCTGATCCAGAACATGTGCTTTGGGCTTCATGTATGTGAGAAGCAAACCTCTATTATGTTTGGAGACATTCTACATTTTGGGATTAATTTTTTTTATTATAGGAGTAGCAAGCATTGCCTCTAATACTGCAATTACTAAACTCAGACGTTTGGACTTGTTTATGTCATGATGAAACCAACCAAACTAGTCAACCTAGTCTGAGAAAGATACAACCAGCAATCCTGGCTTCCTAGTTTACTAGCCACTGAGTTAAATTATGAGCTAGACTCACAATATGTTTCTCTCCTGGAAAATTCCATTTGAGATATATTTGGCCCTTTATCCTTAAAGAAATCATTTTAGCCCTGATTGAAATATTCCCATTTCTCCTAGGTAACAAGGCTTACTCTACAGCCAATTGCTGCTGCAAAAAATCCACAGTTTGCTTTTTTCCCCCCTAAGCAAAAAGGAAAGGGTCGGGAAAGCAACTTTATTCCCTATAAACAGAAGGAAAAGAGGGCTGGCAGTTTATGAATGAGTGTGGAAAAGACAAAGAAGGAAGAGTGTTTTGTATCCAGCCAGTGCGATTTTTAGGGCTTTTCCCCCAGTTAGCTATTGCTTTGCCTTCCATGGATTTGTCATCCCTTTTCTCCTGGATGATGGAGCCAACAAAGGTTACTCAAAGCCCATCTCTTCTAAGCAGTGAGAAGCACCAGAAAGGGATTAATCTCCCAGAACCCTCAAGATAGAGGTATTCCTTCCATTTGGGAAATTAACCACGAATTGGGGTTCTTTTCTGCATTTATTCTCCAGACCAGGAAGTTACAGGAAGAGAACATAGGTGGGGTTTTTGCTAAGTACAGTTTAACAAGTTTAATAATAGAAGCTGGTAACATGCAATCAAGTTGATCCACTAACAAAAGCTTGATTTTAGCAAACATTCTCTTCTTACAGCAATTTCCCAGTATCTTTACATATCAATCAGTAACTTGTCTGTTTTTGAGCCAGCAACCTTGCTGTGTTACAATTCTTTACCTTACAACAGAGACTATATAGCCTGGGGAAAATTTCCTGTCCTTTGCAAGGTCAATATTTGAAACTGCAAGGCTTTGGAAAACCAGGCCCTGTGAAGTACCTTTGCTTTATGCATCCTCTACAGTTAGCCAGACTTCCCACATCTTTCACTTAATCTTACTCAGATCACAGCATATTTGATTATATTTCTATTGTCACTTTCAACAGTTCTACCACAAAATAACCCATGGACTTTTATGTTTCCTGACACGATCAAAAAAGGGGAAAAAATGGAGAGTTTAAAAAAAAGAAGAAAGGTGTCTCAATATTGACATTCCTTGGATACATATATCTGCAACATATTGTCTGCTCATTCCTGTATGCATCGGTATTAGTTACCTATTGCCACATAACAAATGACTCCAAAACTTAGTGGCTTACAACATCAATCATTCATTGTCTCATCAAGTTTCTGAAGTTCAGGAATGTGGGAATTGCTTAACTGGGTGCTTCTGGCTCAGGGGCTGTTATGAGATTGTAGTCAAGAGAGATGATGGCTCGGGCTGCAGTCATCCGAAGGCGTGATGGCTGGAGGATCAGCCCCAAGAAGGCTCACTTACTCAGCTGTTGGCTGGAAGCCTCGGTTCCCTGTTTTATGGGCCTTGCCATAGGGCTGCTCACAACATGTCAGCTAACTTCACCCAGAGTGAGAGATTCAAGAGAGAGGACACAGGGAGGAAGCTGCAGTACATTTTATGATCTAGTCCCTGAAATTGTACACCCCCCATCACTTCTGCTTTATTATATTCATTAGAAGTGAATCATTAAATTTAGCTCTCCCTGAAACAAAGAGCAATTAACACCACGTCTTGAAAGTAAGAGTATCAAAGAATTTGTGGATGTATTTAAACAGCACCCCAGCATCCACAATTTATCTAGTACCTTCCTTGTACCAGGCACTGTTCTTGGCACTGGAGACCGAGCAATGAATGCTTCACCAGAATAGCTGTCATGACCTCAGCAACTGATGTTAATGGGTCAGCATGGGAACATTTTCCCAGCCTCCTTTTCCCACTAGAGGCTATAATATTAGTCAATAAGACAGTTATCTTTGCTGATTGAGTGCCTACTATGTCTCAGACAATGCAAAAAAGGAAACTATTATATATGGAATGTCCAGACATCCTTTTTTTTTTTTTTAAAAGATGACCGGTAAGGGGATCTTAACCCTTGACTTGGTGTTGTCAGCACCATGCTCACCCAGTGAACTAACCGGCCATCCCTATGTGGGATCCGAACCCTTGGCCTTGGTGTTATCAGCACCGCACTCTCCCGAGTGAGCCACAGGGCCGGCCCCAGACATCCTTTTTTTAACCTGATATTTCTCAATGATAAATATAACATACACATTTAGATATGCTTCTATTGTGTATTTATGAGCATCAAAGAGACCTTCATGCAACCAAAGATTTATATTTTTTCCCCACAAATTCTGTTTTCTTGTGCTTGTTGATAAGTTGCTGATAGACTAAGAAGTGGAATACAAATTAAAGAAATTTAGCATAACTTTCTTACATTAACATAGTGAGTTACATATGACTCATAATAATAGTAATTATCAGAAAAAGTATGTACGCATTGTGGGATTAAAGAGCTCAGTTGGCTACCTTGAAACTACTCCCTCTGATAAATGGATATATGGAGGTGACCTTGGGTAACCTTGGACATTCTTATGTGTGCCAGCTCTAACTTCAGGGAAGCAATACCTTAGAATTCTAAAAGCCAATTCTACATTACACAAGCAGCCTTGAGCACGATGGCTGGCTGCAGTACCCACTGAAAACTAGAATCACACACACACACACACACACACACACACACACACACGGATCACACACACACACACACACACAAAATGATAAAGCAAGCAAGGGCAGAGGTTAGTTTTTAAATTGAGGTGATGAGTATATGCTATTCTTTTAGCTTTTCTGACTGTTGACATTTCTCATAATAAAAAGTTGGAAAAAAAGGAATGATGAAGCAAGCAAGGGCAGAGGTTAGTTTTTAAACTGAGGTGATGAGTATACGCTATTCTTTTAGCTTTTCTGACTGTTGACATTTCTCATAATAAAAAGTTGGAAAAAAAGGAGATTACAAGCTCCATGATTTATAATTTTAGCCATGTCTCCCCAATTAGCCTACAAACCCTGAAAAGTCTGGGGCCCCACTTTTACCTCTCTAGCCCTGATACCAAGCCCAGCACCTATCACGTTGCACGTTTTTGGTGCTAATGCCTCAGTACACTTGCCTAACCAGAGGCAATAGAGGAGCTTGCACACACTAGCATTTCCAAAGGTGTCACTGGAGGGGAAGGAAACCCTGCCATTCTTCATGCTTTATAGCCCTAGCTTGGAAAATGAGAAAGTGGTAATTGCAGTCACGTTCCCGATGCCTGCCAGCAAAAACAAACTTTTCTAACCTTGCTCCCAGAGCAGCTGATGCAAAGGAAAATAGAAATCAACCTGCCTCCCAATCAACATCACTCATGTTGGTTGTTTCTGTCCAAGCTGAAGCAAGTCAGTTGAGTAAAATCCCAAAACAGCACATAACCTGTAGGGCACTGAACTCCCACTATTTTCCTAAAAGATAGAGGCTTCGGAAGGTTCTTGGCAGATATGTGCTATACCATTCATTACCTAGGGCACGTTTCAAAGACTAGCTCCGGCAAAGGAGGAGTTCCTGGGAATTTTACAAAAACATTGGGGTCACCTAGACCGACCAAGTGCAATCCTAATACTATATAATATTATTTTCAGCCGACCCTCGTGGCCAGGAGATGGGAAATAATTGTCTTCTGTCAATACAGCTTTCTTCATTGTGAAACACAAATTGAGTTACTTTTTCTCTATAGTATTGGTTTTAGGATTATGGGTTGAGCACTAGGCATAAAACACATACCTTGAGAGAAACTGAAAATGCAGTACTTTAACAAAATAAGTCTGCGAGGCCATTCCTCATTCAAAGATAGCACATCTCAAATCTCTTGGAGATTCCTGATTTCAAATGTTCTGCCATGTTATTTCTATAAACTGATAAAATGTCCTGGATATCCCTTTATTTCAGAATTGATTCTGTATTTCTCAGATGGCTTATTTTCAGCTCCTTGTGATACAAAAATCGCTTTGCATACAATGGGTTCTATGAGTTTCTAGAAAACATGGTTTGCTATGGAAGTTGTTGCACAGCAAAAGTGGTCTGTTTCCCTGACCATTAGCTTTGTTCCATCCAAGGCTGATCACATGCTCTGGATTCTAACAACAGTGCTGGTTCAAATACTCTGCATTTTTGCAAAGTCATGTATTCAAACCGTGTATCAGCACAACATCTAGTAAACTTTTGTTTCCAAAAATAGGGTAGTCATTGCTAGACCCACAAGCTAACTCTGTAAATGTTCTGAAACAGCCACTTAGTTAACAAACTTCAGGCTTCGTAGAGATGAAATTGATCCCCATTATGATTTCTAGGGTGACAGAGCCAACCCCACTAAATTTCATACAGAGGAAAGAAAGCTGAGACAAAAATTAAGTGACTTGTGTACGGCAATATTTCGTAAGGTGTGTTTCAGGAAAAAAAAAATTCATGTTTAAACAGATTTGGGAAAAGCTGAACACCAGATCTCTCTGTTGGAGGGTCTCAATGCACATTAACATACTGAAGGCTTAGAACAGTCCTGCAGCAATCTGTTTAACTCCATTTAGTTCAGCATTCTCTATATTTATTGGCCCACAAGATGCTTTTAAAAATTGCGTAAAATCAATTAATATCTCAGGGAAGACACTGGGAAAACGAAGACCTATGATTACTACAAAAAAAAAGGTATTAAAACTGAGTATAAAAAAATTAGGAGACAGAGAAATTTGAATGGTTGAATATTTGATGATATTAATCAGTTACTATTTGTTTTTAAACTATAATAATGAGATTTTGCTTCTGTGGGTTTTTTTCTTGACTCTCATATGCTGAAATGTTTACAAATGAAATGATTTAATATCTGGGGTTTGCTTCAAAATAATGCAGAGTGGGGCAGCTTAGAACAGATGGCTGCATGAATCGAGACCAGATATCAATTGATAATTCTTCATATGATCATTTAAAAAAAAAATTCTTTCCTAACATAGGAGATCTGAGTGCCGGAGTGTTGTTTTGATGACACAAGCTTGCTCCAGAAAGAATACCCAACAGTCTTACAGAATAGTAGTCAGACGGTTATTTCTAAGCAGATGCTAAAGACCTGAGCTAGGAGCATCCCTCAGCACCCAGCTATAGCTGCCAACACGCAGTAAGCACTTGCTGGTTAATACATTGACGTGGGAGAGGAGCTAGGGGTATTCCAATGTACTTACTTATCCACACTCTTTATTTCCATGGGTGGGACTTGCAAGGATTCCAGAATGTTAAGCCAGTAGTCTAAAGATCATATTTAGCAAGTTACAACCAGCAGTTCCAGAGATCTTATGCAACATGGTGAGCTCCAGAGGCTCAGAGACACAGGGAGCAAAGGACACGCTTGGTGTCAGACTACTGGGTCTGTTACTAAGCATCTCTAGCTCTGTGATCTTGGGCAAGCCACTTAAATTCTTTTTGCTCTGCTTCCTCAACTATGAAATTAGAATAACAACTGTGATAATATCCTCCTCATAAAGCTGTGTGACTATTAAATGAGAAAATCTAATGTAAAGCACTTAGTGAATATTTATAATTTATCTAGCACCATCATCATTATCTTCAACATTTTTCTAGATAGTTAGTGGTAGGGATGGCTAATGTTCTGAGTAATGTCCAGTTTAGTCCTCTGAGTCCTTGCTTCCCAACAAAGAAAGAGAAGCAGTTATAAAACTAATAGAAATATGGAGCCATTAAGCAATCACAACAGTTTAAAAGAGGCACAAGATTCTTTTGTATACATGTTAGGAAATATGTTTTTATTTTTTGAACAATCTTTATTATAGCTTGTTTAAAAGAGAAGGGCAAGTAATACCACCTCAATCTACTTTATTGAAATAGAAATTCGTTAAATCCTAAATATTAAACCTTTATTAGTGGTGTGTTAAATGCCATTGTTAATACAGATTATGCTCGTTTTAAATGTTTGTAACTTTCCCGAAAAAAGCATGTGTGGAGTGAATATTTGCATTTTGAATTCTATTAACTTTTATAACAACTTGTACAATAATTTCATAAATATACCTCTTCATACACATACACACAATCAAGACTGATTATGTAACAAGGAGCTTAGGCATCCAAATATTCCTTTTAAGTAACATTTAGTCTTCGTGTATCTTTAATTTTCCTGTACAATTCCTCCAAGAACTCAAATTATCAGTTCAGATGATTTTAGCCAGTTAAATTAGAAGCATACACATGTTTAAGAACTTTATGTTTTTTCATTTTTCTGAGATGATCAAAATTTCTTGGGACTTAAAAGAAAATATGCTTCAGATACTCAGGAAATTTTATCGATATAAGCAGCCCCTGGTTTTCATCCTGATCATGAACAGAAATAGAAGAATGGTGTGGTTATAACCAAAGGCTTTGTAGAAGAGTTTCCATCGAGCAAATTATTTCATTTTTGCTAAGTTTTAATTTCCTTATCTATAAAAAAAGTTTATCTACTGCAGCAATTGATTCAAGAACCAGAAGGTATAAACTATGTAAAGTTTAGCATACAACATGCTAAATGTTAGCCACGATTATTAATTATCAATGAGCAATTGTCAAGTGACTAATAAACATTTAATAAGTGCTTTAGCTTGATAGGAAGTTTTGAAATATTGAGTAAACCTGTGGAGTTCTCTTCTTGCCCCTTTGGAGATTTCTCCACCAGTGAAAAATGAAACAAGCATATGTTCCTTTCTCCTTGGAACAGCATGACTTTAATTCATTAGGTTACTTTACAATCTCGGCCCTCTCAGGGGCTGAAAAATGTTAATCTTTGGTAGACTCCACCGCGTGTTCTGGTTGTTGGGGTGGGAGTGACAATCTCTTGCAGATTTCGACATCCTAAGCCAAAGCAAAGGCCCTTTAGGAATCTTCTCTGACATTATTGAATGCTACTCCCCTAGCCACTGCTGAGAGATGGTTCACAGAAAAATATATTAGACAGTTACATTGGACCATTGTCCAGCTAGGTGAATCACCAGGAAAACTGAGCATCTTTAGAGATTTCTTTT
>NW_007728566.1:71932-74680 GCF_000696425.1 Galeopterus variegatus
TTAACCATTCACTCTGTGTTTTCTGGCTAATGACCAGGTTGTTGGATACATTTCCTTGTACAGCCCAAATCAAGCAGTGCTTAGTTGTATAAAAGTGGACATGTCCAAGAAAAAGGTGGTCCTGAGGGCCTTGTGATGTGTCTCTCAAAGGACAGTGGCCTTTGCTTTTCTTCCCTTATTTCCTTTACTCTTTTCCTTGTGATTAAAATTAAAGAAAGAATCCAAAAAATCTTCCCTGAGAGCTTTTGTTTTACTCAAAATGGCAAACATACATGGATTTGTTTTCCCAGTTGTACTCTGCAGCTGGCACCTATAGATATGGCTTATTTTCTCAACTTATGAGTAAACCATCTTATGACATAATAGAATAAGTATAGTGTCCAAGTCCACAGCCCTTTGACTGAGAACACGCTCATCCTCTCTACAGGAAATTTCCTAAGCTGTTTAGTCCTTGAGATTGCTAGCTGTCCTTCTGCATATTAAGTGCCAGGGAGTTTATTACATTGTTTTATTACTTTGTTAGAATGGTATTATATAATCTCAGCTACCTGTATTCTCTTTATATCTTTGACCTCCTTTTTCTCCTGAGCCCAAACTCTGATAATAAAAAGGACACAGATTAAAAATAAATAAATTTAACTAATAATCATGCTCTCTACTTGTTATTAATCTCCTATCGTACCTTAAGAGGACAGCTCTTTATTCCCATAATTTATTGTTGAGAGTCAGGTGCTGCAGCGAATAAGTGGGGATTTAAAGTGGCTTATGTCTGATGGTACTTTATGGTCAGATCTTGCTGGGGTAAATTGAGAGCTGAACACGCCAGCCTATCCCACAGACCTAATTGTCTTCCCAGGTATGGGGAACTGATATTCATTTAACCAGAGAGAAGAGACATTAAGAACACAGTGGGAGCCAATCATCAATGAACCACAGTCATTGATCATAGTCTTCCAGGCTGTAATGGAAATCCATTTTTCTCTGGTGCATTGAGTGCCAAAAAATAAAGAGCTGTCACCAAAGCAAGGACAGGACTTAGCATTTCTGGTGTTCATTTCTGATCAACTGGAGTCATTGGCTTAAGGTTGAATAGGTTTTTGTAAGGGGTCCAGTGAAACAATTGAAGGGGGTATGTACATTACAGAGGGAAGAAAAACAATCTTGCAGGGAGTGGAGGGAAATGGGGAGAGACTTGGTGGGTTCTACAGCAGAGGCAGGTTGGAAGGTACTCCTAGAAAATTAGGATCTACTTCATATGACAAGGGAGGATCTGAGGAATAAACATGAGGCTGAGATAAGAGCGATCAAATCCTGTTTGTTTAGTCCCAAAGAATCTCCTCATTATGGGCACCGACTGGGCTGGATTACAAGTCTCGAACCAGGAGGCAATCTGCACCACCCAACTCACTGATAGGAAAGCTCATCTAAACAGCAATATCCCAGATGAGGCTAATTTGTGTTTCATCATCCCTTTAGGACCTGCCTGGTGTCTTTAAGGATCATGAATATCTCAGTGTCCTTGGCCATTGGCACAATTGGATTTAACCTGCCAGTGTCTGGGAAAAGGGCAAAGAGACCTGTAGTCTGGATGGCAAAGGCAGAAACTAAGCAGGGGAGCAAAGCTTGGCTAAATGCCACGCCCCTGCCATTAGCCTCAGGCCAACAGGCGAACCCTATGGGTTGCCATTACACCTGAGCTGGAAGCGGATTCACAGACGCCAGTGAGCACTGGGGAAAAAAAGGTTCCGGAAAAACTGTTCAAGCCAGGGCTGTCATTGAAACAGTTTGGTATGCCAGCTGCAGAGGTGCCTCATTGTCCCAGGTGGCTTGTACACAGCCCTGGCATGTGATTAAAGAGAACATAGGATTAATGTCCTTCTTCACACCACCATCCCGTCACAAGACCAGGAGATAATAATCAAAAAGACAGTGAATAACAAATGCTGGCGAGGGTGTGGAGAGAAGGGAACACTCCTACCCTGTTGCTGAGACTGTAAATTAGTGCAACCACTGTGGAAAACAGTATGGAGTTTTCTCAAACAGCTACAGATAGATCTTCCATATGACCCAGTAATCCCACTTCTGGGTATATAACGAGAGAAATGGAAATCATCATGCTGAAGAGATACCTGCACTCCCATGTTCATCGCAGCTCTGTTTACAATAGCCAAGATATGGAACCAACTTAATGTCCATCGATGGATGAGTGGATAAGGAAACTGTGGTATATATACACCAGGGAACACTACTCTGTCATAAAAAAGAATGAAATTCTCCCATTTGCAACAACATGGATGAGCCTGGAGAAACTTATGTTGAGTGAAATAAGCAAAGCACAGAGGGATAAATACCTCGTGGGCTCACTTATTAGTGGGAGCTAAGAGAGAAAGAAAGAAGGAAGGAAAGACCACAGTGGTGCATTGGACTTGCAGAGGGAGAGAACGTACCCTAGGGATACAAAGTGGAGTGGGGGAAGGGGGAGGAAGAGGGTGATTGGGGGTAACTGGGTGGGGTACATGGGGTACAAAAGTAATTTCTGGTAATTTGTATGCTGCTGGTATGAATCTGGCCTTCACATCATGGGCACGAGGGGTGACAATTAGCTTTGTATCTCATGAATATTCATCAATCAATCAATCAATCAATCTGCAAAAGCAAAAAAAAAGAAAAAGAAAAAGGAAAAAGAGAGAAGATTGAAATTACTAAATCAGAAATAAACTACAGGCATTATGAAAAAAAAAAAAAAAA
>NW_007728566.1:75909-77796 GCF_000696425.1 Galeopterus variegatus
AAAAAAAAAAAAAAAAAAGAAAAAGACCAGGAGATAATTTATTTCTTAAGAGCACTATCAACCTGAGCATGATTTGTAGCTGGCTTTCCAATTGGGCCACAACCCTTAGAAGAAGCTCCTCACCCTTCCCTGGCAACAAATACATCCTTCACCTTGAGGATTCTAAAACCAGTTTCAACCTGAGACCACAGCCAGAAACTAAAGAATCCCAGTGCCTCCTCTCAGACCATGGAACTTTACGCACAACAACTCAAGGCTGGGACCATGCTGTGTCCACCACTCCGTCCCCAGCATCTAGCACTGAGCCTGGCATGTATGTACTCACCACCAATTGACTTGTGAAAATAGCTTAATCTCTCTTATACTTTACATCTATTTAATCATCACATACTTTTTTGGCATGCTACTATGTGTTAGACACTGTGTATACAGTGGTGAACAGTTGTGGTTCTTGCTTTCATTTAATAGTCTAGCAGTAGGGACAGATTGATATATATAATTACAAATATATAGCCACAGACTGTAATAAATGCTATGAAGCAAATATATATGGAAGATGTCATGAGAGGGACCAACAAAGGAATTCTGTTCAGAATGAAGACTCAGAGAAGGGAGTTTTGAAAAGTTGACATTTAAACTGAGACCTGATGAATGGATAGCCATCAGCCAGGGGAGAGAAGGGAAAGAATATTCCTGGAGACCCTGAAGCAGGAGCAGAAGACAGCCAATGTGCCTAGGGTGAAGGTGGGGGGCGGGCATGTGACTGAACAAGCGAGGGTAGTGAGTGGCCTGACCTTATGCATTTGAAATGATCATTAGCATTGTAGATTTCTTCCCTTGAGTTTCTTCCATTCTTCCCAAGAGCACATGGTTTATGGTCCAGGTGACCTTTCTGAGACCCTCTCCTGCCAAACTTGTGCCTGGCTTGAGCTCAGATGGGATAATCCTTCCAGCAGCCCTGAGAAGTTGTATCTAAACCCCTGAGTAGCTAATCATGTGTGACCTAGCATCTTTTTCTTTTTTCATGCAGCCTTTTCACATAGAAGATGGGATTCTCAACTAATACGAATGCATTTACAACCATGTGAAAATCGACCTTATGTTTTCAGTCACATTGTATTTCTTCCTTTGTGAGTTCCCTGCCCTAACAGAGCTAAATCAGGACTTCACTTTCCACCTAACACGTCATGGCTATGTCTTCACTCCCACCCTTGACCGTAAGCTCCTGGGGCAGAATCCAGGGCTGGTGTATACCCAGGACACACACCCAGGCTAGGACCTCATCACTTGGCTGGTTCTCTTGCTCTTACAGAGCTCTTGGTTCTGCTGCACAATTGCCACAGAGGGGGCACAGGCAAATGTTGATAGTGTAAATTGGAAAACAAAACAAAACACAAAACTATCTTAAGTATGTATTTTGGCCCAGAGGGTGTTTTATTTTACATTGTTTTCTGTCGATTAAAGCATATTGAAAGGCTTGTGCCACAGGGATCTGCAGAAGGTAAGTTTCTAGTCACGCTTTTGGTTAAAAAAGAAACAGATCAATTTAAGGATAATCTGACACTTGATTTGGAGACTGCTGGAGACCTTGAGTCTTTATGGAACATTGTTAATTAATAAGCTGTGCTTTATATGGGGCTTAGTGTGTTTTGTAACAGTTTATTTGTGAAGTATGCATAAAGCAAATGTACTTCACAAGGCCTGGTTTTCCAAAGCCTTGTAGTTTCAAAAATGGACCTTGCAAAGGACAGGAAATTTTCCCCAGGCTATATAGTCTCTGTTGTAAGATAAAGATTTGTAACACAGCAAGGTTGCTGGCTCAAAGGCAGACAGGTTACTGATTAATATGTAAAGATACTGGGAAATTGCTGTAAGAAGAGAATGTTT
>NW_007728566.1:78435-79629 GCF_000696425.1 Galeopterus variegatus
TCTTACCGAATGTTACCAGCTTCTATTGTTAAACTTGTTAAACTGTACTTAGCAAAAACCCCACCTATTTTCTCTTCCTGAAACTTCCCTGGTCTGGAGAATAAACGTGGGAAGGAAACCCCAATTAGTGGTTAATTTCCCAAATGAAAGGAATGCCTCTATCTTGAGGGTTTCAGGAGATTAACCCCTTTTTTGGGCTTCTCACTGCTCAGAAGAGGTGGGTTTTGAGTAATCTTTGGTGGCACCGTCACCCAGGGGAAAAGGGGTGACAAATCCGTGGGAGGCAAAGCAACATTAATTGATCCAGTTTATAGTTTTCCTTTGGTTCTTTCAGAAATTTAATAATTTTGACAAGGGTGCTATCTTATTTGAGTTATTAACTACATTTAACTCATTTTAAGGAAAAGAATTGTGTCTTATTCAGTGTGTATTTCAACATTTGGCACAGGGCCTGGCACAAAGAGGTGCTCATACATATTTATTTCTTTTATTATGGAATTCTGGGGTATGTAGATGCTTCCTGAAAATTTACCTTTTATATTATTATATAATAATAATATACACTGGTTACATTGCATTGAAGCTCTAAATGTAACTCGTAACTTTGGGCCATCATAAAGTCTTCTTGTATCTTCTTCTTGTGTCAAAATCTGGTGGCATGAGGAATTTAAACTGGGAGCAAGTACTCTGTCCCATGTACTTCACTGCACTGGGAGTTCTCCACTAAGTCTGAATTCTTGGAGAACAGAGTCTCTTCTCACTTATCTTCATAGTTATTTGCCACAGTCCTTGATTCAGAGTAAAAGTGGCCAACAAATGTTTGTGGAAGGCTGTGAATGAATGCATTACCAGAGAAGGAATTATACTGGTTCTGTAACTGTGATCACTAGAGCAGTGAGTGATCAACTTTGTAGAGATCTGCTTCTTCCTTGAAGTCAGTTTCTAAAGATTCCATTTCCAGTACTGTTGTTAGGCACTGAGGATAAGGCTGACTGGAAGAATCTTGACTTAGAGCATTAAATCAACCTGTCAAAGAGGATCATGTGGCTGCGTGGAGCTGAACTCTCTTTGCTTAGATGCAGACAGATCACGTTCCTTTGCTGGGGATGCAGTTTCAAAGATCACTGTCTGCATCAGTGATCTCAGGTAGCCTTGGCCATCCCCAGAATCTGAGGCAGAGATCTAGCTGTCTCG
>NW_007728566.1:80434-95023 GCF_000696425.1 Galeopterus variegatus
TCAGTGATCTCAGGTAGCCTTGGCCATCCCCAGAATCTGAGGCAGAGATCTAGCTGTCTCGCCTTGAATACAAACAAGTTTCTACAAGCCCTAGGGGAAAACTTTATAGGCAAGGCCAGAGCAAGTCATGTTTGCAGCGGAAACTGTCAAGATGTTGCGATTAGAGTGATTAAAGAAGCTACTGACACTCCCCACACACCCAAGAATACCTCTCCTGTGCCACACAGCTTGCAATTCTCGTCACTTTTCAGATGGAGAAGACTAAAAGAGATGACACATTTGTAAATTTATAGGGTAGCAGGGACTATTTTAGGTAATGTACCCATAATAAGAAAATTCTGAATTAGATCGATAGAATAGGTGTCAATAGGTAGGCAGAGTAGTGATCCCGGAGGAAGTGATTATAATCAGGGAGGACAGAGGGATAAAGGAGAGAGAGAGAGAGAGAGAGAGAGAGAGAGAGAGAGAGAGAGAAAGAGAGAGAGAGAACAAAATGTACTTATGTCCTTATCTCATACTTTTTTGTTGCTAAATCTTAAGTTAACGGGAGGAAGGGCACAAATAAACTAAATATTCAAGATTCAGTTATTTAAATACCCCCCCCCAAATTGGCAAACATGTCAGTCTTCTGAGTGTGGGAACTTGTTTACCAGCATATCCCCAGTGCCTAGGACAATACCTTGCACCTAGTAGGCCCTGGACAAATATTTATGAATAAAAAGAATGAATGAATCACTACCAAACATTTAAAGAAGAATTAATGTGAAGTCTTTACGAACTATTCTATTTCTATAACTATTATAAACCAGTGGTGATCAAAAGAGTACTGGCATAATAGAATAGAACTGAGAGTCCAGAAATAAACCCATGCATTTATGGTCAACTGATTTTCAACAAGAGTGCTGAGATCATTCAATTAGAAAAGAATACTTTTCAACAAATGGTGCTGGGGAAATTGGTTATCCACCTGTAAAAGAACGAAGTTGAACCCTTGCCTCACACTATATACAAATATTAATTCAAAATGGATTAATATTTTGAATTAATGAAAGCTAAAACTATAAAAACTCTAAGAAGAGAACATAGACATAAATCTTTAAGACCTTAGATTTGGCAACAGTCTCTCAAATAAACCAAAGCAAAACAATGAAAGAAAAAATAACAATGAAATAGATGAAAGCAATTGAAAAGGACACAAACAAATGGAAAGATGTCCCATGTTCATGGATTAAGAGAATTAATACTGTTAAATTGTTCATACTTCCCAAAGTGATGTACAGATTCAATGCAATGCCTATAAAAATACCAATGACATTTTTACAGAAATAGGAAAAGCATTTTAAAATTTGTGTGGGACCATAACAGACCCTGAATAGCCAAAGCAATATTGAGCGAAAAGAACAAAGTTGGAGGCATCACACTGCCTGACTTCAAAATATACTACAAAGCAATAGTAACCAAAACAGCATAAAAACAGACACATGGACCAGTGGAACAGAATAGAGAAACCAGAAATAAATCCATGCACCTGCAGCCAACAGATCTTTGGCAAAGTTGCCAAGAGCACACATTGGGTAAATGACAGTCTCTTCAGTAAATGGTGCTGGAAAACTGAGTAGCCATGGCAGAAGAATAAAACTAGACCCCTGTCTCTCACCACTTACAAATATCAACTCAAAATGTTTTCTAGACTAAATGTTAGACCTGAAACTATGAATCAACTAGTGAAAAATGTACGGGAAATAGTTCTTGACATTAATCTGGGCAAGGGTGTTTTGAATAAGACCTAAAAAGTGCAAGCAGCAAAAGCAAAAATAGATAAATGGAATTACATCAAACCAAAAAGCTTTTGCATGGCAAAGGAAACAATAAACAGGGTGGAGAGAAAACCTACAGAATGGGAGAAATTATTTGCCAACTATGCATCAACAAAGAGTTAATACCCAGAATATAAGAAACTCAAACAACTCAATAGCAGAAACAAACAAAAACCCCCAAATGATCTGATTTAAAAATGGGCAAAAGATCTGAATAAACATTGCTCAAAAAAAAAAGAAAAGAAAAAGAAAAAAGACATACAAGTAGCCAAGAGGTATATAAAAAAATGCTCAGCATCACTAATCAGGGAAACACAAATCAAAACCACAATGAGATATCATCTCACCCCAGTTAGGATGGCTATTATCAAAAGGCAAAAAATAACAAACACTGGTGAGGATGTGGAGAAAGGGGAACACTTATACACTGTTGATGGAAATGTAAGTTAATATAACCACTATGGAAAGCAGTATGGAGGCTCCTCAAAAAATAAAAAATAGAACCACGACGTTATCCAGCAATCTTTCTATTGGGTATATATCCAAAGGAAATGAATCAGTGTGTCAAAGAGATATGTGCATCCCCATATTTATTGCAGCACTATTCGTAATAGCCAAGATATGGAGTCAACCTAAATGTCCATCAATAAGTGAATGGATAAGGAAAATAGGGTATATTTACACAATGGAATATTATTTGACCATAAAAAAAAATATCCTGTCATTTGCAGCAACGTGGATGAGCCTGGAAGACATTAGGTTAAGTGAAACAAGCCAGACACAGAAAAACGAATACCACATGATCTCATTCATATGTGGAATCTAAAAACGTTGATCTCATAGAAGTAGAGAGTAGAGTAGTGGTTGCCAGAGGTTAGTAAGGGTAGAGGGGAGAGGAGGTTGGGGAGATCTTGGTCAATGGGTGCAAAGTTAACGTTAGGAAGTATAAGTTCTAATGTTCCATTGCACAGTAGGGTGACTATACAGTATATTGTATATTTCAAAATAGCTAGCAGGGAGGATTTTGGATATTCTCACTACAAAGAAATGATAGATGTCTGAGGTGACAGATACGCTTCTTACCCTAATTTTATTATTACCTATTGCATAGATGTATTGAAATATCACATTGCACCTTATAAATATGTACAATCATTATGTGTCAATTAAAAATAAGTTAATTAATTTCTAAAAAAGAAAAAGATAGGTAAATTGGATTGCATCAAAATTAAAAACTTTTGTGCGCCAAAGGACACTATCGAGAAACTGAAAAGACTACTTACAGTGTGGGAGGAAATTTTGCACATCATATATCTAATAAGNTCAGTGATCTCAGGTAGCCTTGGCCATCCCCAGAATCTGAGGCAGAGATCTAGCTGTCTCGTTTTGAATACAAACAAGTTTCTACAAGCCCTAGGGGAAAACTTTATAGGCAAGGCCAGAGCAAGTCATGTTTGCGGTGGAAACTGTCAAGATGTTGCGATTAGAGTGATTAAAGAAGCCACTGACACTCCCCACACACCCAAGAATACCTCTCCTGTGCCACACAGCTTGCAATTCTCATCACTTTTCAGATGGAGAAGACTAAAAGAGATGACACATTTGTAAATTTACAGGGTAGCAGGGACTATTTTAGGTAATGTACCCATAATAAAAAAATTCTGAATTAGATTGATAGAGTAGGTGTCAAAAGGTAGGCAGAGTAGTGATCCTGGAGGAAGAGATTATAATCAGGGAGGGGGGGAGAGGGAGAGGGAGAGGGAGAGAGAGAGAGAGAGAGAGAGAGAGAGAGAGAGAGAGAGAGAGAGAGAGAGAGAACAAAATGTACTTACGTCCTTATCTCATACTTTTTTGTTGTTAAATCTTTTAATGGGAGGAAGGGCACAAATAAACTAAATATTCAAGATTCAGTTATTTAAATACCCCCCCCCCAAATTGGCAAACATGTCAGCCTTCTGAGTGTGGGAACTTGTTTACCAGCATATCCCCAGTGCCTACTAGGACAATGCCTTGCACCTAGTAGGCCCTGGACAAATATTTATGAATAAAAAAAATGAATGAATCACTACCAAACATTTAAAGAAGAATTAATGTGAAGTCTTTACAAACAATTCTATTTCTATAACTATTATAAACCAGTGGTGATCAAAAGAGTACTGGCATAATGGAATAGAACTGAGAGTCCAGAAATAAACCCATGCATTTATGGTCAACTGATTTTCAACAAGAGTGCTGAGATCATTCAATTAGAAAAGAATACTTTTCAACAAATGGTGCTGGGGAAATTGGTTATCCACATGTAAAAGAACGAAGTTGAACCCTTGCCTCACACTATATACAAATATTAATTCAAAATGGATTAATATTTTGAATTAATGAAAGCTAAAATTATAAAAACTCTAAGAAGAGAACATAGACATAAATCTTTAAGACCTTAGATTTGGCAACAGTCTCTCAAATAGACCAAAGCAAAACAATGAAAGAAAAAATAAAAATGAAATAGATGAAAGCAATTGAAAAGGACACAAATAAATGGAAAGATGTCCCATGCTCATGGATTAAAAGAATTGTTCATACTTCCCAAAGTGATGTACAGATTCAATGGAATCCCTGTAAAAATACCAATGACATTTTCACAGAAATAGGAAAAACATTTTAAAATTTGTGTGGGACCACAACAGACCCTGAATAGCCAAAGAATATTGAGCGAAAAGAACAAAGTTGGAGGCATCACACTGCCTGACTTCAAAATACACTACAAAACAATAGTAACCAAAACAGCATAAAAACAGACACATG
The DNA here is from genome assembly GCF_000696425.1 of Galeopterus variegatus. Taxonomy (NCBI): domain Eukaryota; kingdom Metazoa; phylum Chordata; class Mammalia; order Dermoptera; family Cynocephalidae; genus Galeopterus; species Galeopterus variegatus. Next base: position 85,051 of record NW_007728566.1, read on the forward strand.
GACCGGTGGAACAGAATAGAGAAACTAGAAATAAATCCATGCACCTGCAGCGAGCAGATCTTTGGCAAAGTTGCCAAGAGCACACATTGGGTAAATGACAGTCTCTTCAGTAAATGGTGCTGGAAAACTGAGTAGCCACGTGCAGAAGAATAAAACTAGACCCCTGTCTCTCACCACTTACAAATATCAACTCAAAATGTTTTCTAGACTAAATGTTAGACCTGAAACTATGAAACAACTAGTGAAAAATGTACGGGAAATAGTTCCTGACATTAATCTGGGCAAGGGTGTTTTGAATAAGACCTAAAAAGTGCAAGCAGCAAAAGCAAAAATAGATAAATGGAATTACATCAAACCAAAAAGCTTTTGCATGGCAAAGGAAACAATAAACAGGGTGGAGAGAAAACCTACAGAATGGGAGAAATTATTTGCCAACTATGCATCAACAAAGAGTTAATACCCAGAACATAAAAAACTCAAACATCTCAATAGCTGAAACAAACAAAAAACCCCAAATGATCTGATTTAAAGATGGACAAAAGATCATTACATAAGGAAAAAAAAGAAAAGAAAAAGAAAAAAGACATAGAAATAGCCAAGAGGTATATAAAAAAATGCTCAGCATCACTAATCAGGGAAACACAAATCAAAACCACAATGAGATATCATCTCACCCCAGTTAGGATGGCTATTATCAAAAAGGCAAAAAATAACAAACACTGTGAGGATGTGGAGAAAGGGGAACACTTATACACTGTTGATGGAAATATAACCACTATGAAAAACAGTATGGAGGCTCCTCAAAAAATAGAAAATAGAACTACGACGTTATCCAGCAATCTATTTGGTATATATCCAAAGGAAACGAAATCAGTGTGTCAAAGAGATATGTGCACCCCCATATTTATTGCAGCACTATTCGTAATAGCCAAGATATGGAGTCAACCTAAATGTCCATCAATAGGTGAATGGATAAGGAAAATAGGGTATATTTACACAATGGAATATTATTTGACTATAAAAAAGAATAAAATCCTGTCATTTGCAGCAATGTGGATGAGCCTGGAAGACATTAGGTTAAGTGAAACAAGCCAGACACAGAAAAACAAATACCACATGATCTCCTTTATATGTGGAATCTAAAAAAGTTGATCTCATAGAAGTAGAGAGTAGAGTAGTGGTTACCAGAGGCTAGTAAGGGTAGAGGGGAGAGGAGGTTAGGGAGATCTTGGTCAATGGGTGCAAAGTTAATGTTAGATGGAAGGTATAAGTTCTAATGTTTTTTTGCACAGTAGAGTGACTATAGTTAACAACAATATATATTGTATATTTCAAAATAGCTAGCAGGGAGGATTTTGGATATTCTCACTACAAAGAAATGATAGATGTCTGAGGTGACAGATATGCTTCTTACCCTAATTTTATTATTACCTATTGCATAGATGTATTGAAATATCACATTGCACCCTATAAATATGTACAATCATTATGTGTCAATTAAAAATGTTAATTTCTAAAAAAGAAAAAAATAGGTCAATTGGATTGCATCAAAATTAAAAACTTTTGTGCGCTAAAGGACACTATCAAAAACTTTTGTGCGCCAAAGGACACTATCGAGAAACTGAAAAGACTACTTACAGTGTGGGAGGAAATTTTGCACATCATATATCTAATAAGGGAATTACATCTATAATACATAAAGAATGCATACAACTCCAGAATAAAAAAGACAACTCAATTTAAAAAATGGGCAGAGGACTTGAATAGACATTTCTCTAAAGAAGGTATACAAATGGTGAATAGCACATGAAAAGATGCTTGATGCTGTTAGCCATTATGGAAATACAAATCAAAATCACAATGGAACACCACTTTATACACACAAAGATGGCTGTAATAAAAAAAAGCCAGATTTAAAACAAGTATTGGTGAGGATGTGGAGAAATTGAGACCCTCATACATTGATTGCTGGTGCAAATGTGAAATTGTGCACTACTTCTCCCCTACACAGGAAGAGCTCAGAGCTGACAGCCTGTGGTTTTCTTGCTAACACAGGCACAGGCTTGTAACCACAGAGCTATGAGGTACAGAAGTACTTAGCTGATTTTATGTCTCTACATAGCTAAGTCAAACCAGCAGATGGCCAAGTGTTTACCAGTAAAGAAGTCAGAAGGGAAATCACCTAGAGACGGATGGGTGCCAACCAATGAGCTTTAAGGTCACTTAAGTTAGCCAATAAACACTGCTTATTACTTTATCTCCTGGCTGCCAAAAAAGTTGCCCCAGAAAAATGTATAAAAAGACAGCTAAAAAGCCTAACAGGGTCTCACCCCAGCTTGGCGGTGAGAACCCAATGCGTTGGAAATAATAAACCTCTTGCTAATTGCATTGCTCGTGGTCTTGTGGTCTCTTTAGGCAAGTTTTCCCATTCTATGTAAGTCGGGATTTTATCCCAAATCTTACATTACCAAAAAATAAAAAGAATGTCAATAACTTGAGAGTTTTAGGATTTGAATAGAAGTTATTACATAAGGAAATAATTATATGAAGTACATTTCCAAGCTCTAAAATTAATTAATAAAACTTTTAGAAATCGCAGATTTCATCTTCATTTAAAAAAAAATCCAGTTTATTAGGATTGGATTAGATTTACTCTGAAGTCCTGCCCAAGTCTCAGATTCTGCAGAACTAAAGAAGAGCTTTAGTTTTTTAAAGAGGAGCTTCTTCTCAGTCAATTCGTTTGAGACAAGTAAAATGACATGACACATTTAAATACATTTCCAACTGGTAGAGTAGACTCGGGCAAAACAGTGACAACCTTTTAAAATGCATGTGACGCTGAGCTCCCTGGTGGCCCACGCTTAGCATAGCGTGGCATGCACGGGAGCAGCAACCTGACATTCAACAACATTTGAAAAGCAGTTTCAATCGTATGAATGATTCCCCAGATCACTAATACAGAGCAAGCTTATTAAAATCTTCTTTTCAATTGCGTTTCTTTTTCAGCAACCCTTGAACAGTTACCCTTAGAGCTCTCTCCTCCCTTATCTGAACTCATTTCTCCCACTTCCCCTTAGAATATTTTCCAACCCTGCCCTGATGGCTCCTGGTGTTTTCCATTCCATCTCATCTCCTGTGTCTAGTCCATTTCCACTGGCCAAACATTCTCTGCCATTTCCAGTATAAATCAATCAGGTCATTTAGATACCTTTTAATTCCACCCCCCTTATGACCCCATTTCTATACACCCAAGAAAGCTCACAAAGACAGAATTCACTTTAACAGGCAAAAGAAGGGAAGAGGCTGTAATGCTATTTTTCTGGTCACACTGCCCAACACATCTGAAAATTAGGGGTAATAGGTTAAGACTGAAGATATTAGCACTTGTGGGCATCACTCTGTGCTTTCTGGAGTCTTCTACTAAGCTGGGTAGCCAGAACATCAGCTGGGAGTAGGGGAAGGATGGCTTAGCTCTCTGTGTACTCAGTGACTATTATCCCAATTTGAAAGAGGATTGATTTAAATCTTAGAAGGCATGACTCCTACATTCACATTAGTTGTCTTAAGTGCACTGACCCCAAACCTGGCAGATCAATGGAGTCATAAGGCATGTTAAAGATCTAAAAGAATCCAAAATGACCCTATTCTTTAAAAGGGAGGACTTGAAGATGGTGTTTCAAAGGTCAACATGAAAACAGGCTGAAACTGGTTAAGAAGTTATCAATTCCGGGAGCATTCACACTGCTTTTCAAGTTATTTGTCAGTCAATAGCATTTACTGAGGGATTGTCCTCTGTATATCAAGCACCGAATTAGCCTTTAAATTGCGTGTTCTGCAAAGAGATCCCTCCCTCACCCCTTGGCCAAGTATGCTTTTCTCGCAAACAAAAACTCTTGAGAGTTCTGTAGCATTTTGGATGCTTCTGCACAAGAGTCAAAGAGGTTGGTGCTTTAATTTTACATAAATAAAAGAAGCATACTCCTTGGTTCCCCTGATTATTCTCCTTTAATTCAGTAAGAAAATTTTAGTCAAACTTGAAATCCACACTGGGACAGCTTAGACTGACTTTAGAAGGTTCGCTCGACTGAAGATGATTTTCTGATATGCTGTCAATCTCCATTTTCCTTATGAGATTATCTTTTCATCTTGGTATCTTTCTCTGAGAAAGGACAATAGGATTCCTGTGCAATATGTGGGTATCATTGCTTGAAATGTCAATTGAGTTCTCCAAGGGAAGATGCAAGATAAGGACAAGTAGGTTAAGGAGTCTAAAGCCATTTGGCCTCTGCATGCATTGAGAGAATAATTGTTTTAAGGGGCAGTGAACCAGCTACTCTCATTTGAACTCTCTCTCTCTCTCTCTTTTTTTTTCCCTTTATTTTCTTATCCCAACCCATCTTTGGGCTATTTTCAGATGTGTTAGCACCAGTGAGTAAAGGTTACCAGAGAGGTAAAAAAACAGCAATTCTTGCTTAGTCATAGTCAGGCAAAATGTTCTGGGGAGCATGATTTGAAACAAACAGCAGAGTTTTAAACAAAGTATCTGTGACTTCTATGCTTTATATGCTCCAACAATAAAGAGCGGTCCAAGCAGCCAGACTGAGAAGTCTGAGTCCCACCTGGATTTGGCCACCGAGTGCATGCTGCCCTGCTTTTTCCACCCAGGGAACCTCTTATACCCTCAGGCTCTAGTTCTATTCTTTCCAAGTTGAAATGCTCCCTGCTTGGCCTTGGCTGACTTTAGGATGGCATTGTAGGCTGCAGATGGCTTTCTGAGCAGGAAATCTCCACCATCCCTCTTAAGTTCAAGTCTGCTAGTCTTGTTTTCTTACCAAATAGAAGGCAGAGGCTTATCTGCAATCCCATAGAGAAACTGTCTTTATCTAGGATTTACAAGTGCAGACTGGATATCAAGTTCAATCATTCCTTTGAAACTCCTCAGCTGCCTTAACAAGATTCTATATATGTATTTGTAAACTCCAAGCCCAAGGTAGTAACTGGAATAAATCCCAAATCACATTTTCCTAACATTGCCATAATTTTGAGCTCGATTGTATATGCATCTAATAAAAGAATGGCATTGAGTTTTCAGGTCTGAAAAAGCAGATGCTGTAGAAAATACATAGCTGGGAAAACAGGACATTATTTTTGAATGGCAGTTTCTCTGAGAAATATGAAGATTCTGAAAGAAGAAACTTCTTAAGTTTTTATAATAAAAAGCATTATTACGTCTAGCAACTGAACAAAGTGTGCTCTGAATTGGGAGTTATCTGGGAAAGGTTGCACACAGATTCATTCTGCCTCTGGTGGGTTACGAGCAACACGGTAACTACAATGCACACTGCAATCATTGCACAATGTCTGATGTTACCAAGGTGAGGATTATCCCTTCTAATTAGTGTGTTGGGGGAAAGGGGAGAAAGTTTAGGAGAGATAATAAAATGGTTCTAGGCCTTTCAAATATGTGGCTGTTAACTGTGGTTCAATTGTGTATAGGGCTGTGTCAGTTCATTTTCTGTTGTTATAACAGAATATCCGAGACTGGGTAATTTATAAAAGAAAAAAAAAAGAGGCTTATTTTGGCTCATGGTTCTGGTGGCTGGGAAGTCCGAGGTTGAAGGGCTACATGTGGTGAGGGCTCTGCAGAGTCCCAAGGTGGCACAGGGTATCACATGGTGAGAGATATGCACTGATAGGCAAACTGGCTTTTATAGCAGACCAACTCTTGTGATAACTAACCCCTCCCATGATAACCCATTAATCCATTAACTCATTTATTCATTAATCCGTGGATGGATTAATGCATTCGTGAAGGAAGAACCTTCATGACCCAATCACCTCTTATTAAAGGTGTTGCCTCTTAATACTGTTACATTGGGGATTAAGTTTCAATATGAGTTTCAGAGGGGCAAGCATTCAAACCACAGCAGGTTGTCATTGGGGAGGCTGGTACGGAGGAGTAAAACCTCACTGTAATCATGACTGCCCAGTATATTCCCCATTTCTACAATTACTGGTAGTTCCTGAATGTTCTAAATCAATTTTTAATAAATCACACTGTTTCTGACAAATGCTATTTCAATTTTCAATAGAAAATTGGATTATTTACAATAGCCAAGATATGGAATCAACCTAAGTGTCCAACGAAATATGAAAGGATGTAAAAATCATGGTGTATATATACAATGGAATAATATTCAGCCAGAAAAAGAATGAAATCCTGTCATTTGCAGCACCATGGATAGACTTAAGAGGACATGATGTTAAGTGAAGTTCAGGCAGGCACAGAAAGTCAAATACCATATGACCACACTTATTTGTGGAATCTTAAAAAAGAAAAGCTGATATTATAGGGGCAAGTAGAACAGTGGTTCCCAGAGATGGGGGGTTGGGAGGAAGCCGGGAGAGGTTGGCCAACAGGTAAAAATCCAATTAGATAGAAGAAATAAGTTGTGGTGTTCTGTTGCACAGTAGGGTGACTATGGTTAACAGCCAAGTTTTGTATGTCACATAACAGCTAGAGCAGAGGCTTGTGAATGTTCTTGCCACAAAGAAATGATAAGTGCAGGAGGTGACTGAAACTTTTACTATCTCAACCTTATTGTTATAAGACATACATGTATATCAAAATATTAGATGGTACCCCGTACATATGTATAATCACATTGTGTCAATTAAAATCAAAATTTTAAAAAATAAAGGATTCTTTCTCTGTGTCTGATTGTCTTCGAGCTGGGACATTGGTGTTCTCCTGCCTTCAGACTCAGACTGAAATTTACACCATCAGCTCTCCTGTTTCTCAGGCCTTTGGCTCTGGACTGGAGCTATATCATTGGCTCTCCTGGGTATGAACTTCTCAGCTTCCATAATTGCATAAGCCAATGTCTTACAATCAAACTCTCTCTCCCCCTATCCCCCCCACAAGAGGGGTCTTAAAAAAGTTCATGGAAAGGTTTGTATTAGGTTTCAATTCCTTTTTCCCATGAAATTTTTGAAGTACCCTTGCATATTTACATATACATATACACACACACACACACATATCCTGTTTGTTTTGTTTCTATGAAGAACACTGACTAATACAGGCATTATTCTAGGTACTGAGATAAAGTGGTCAACCAGAAAATAAGGCTCCTGCTGCTCTCATTGATTTTACCTTCTTGTTGGGTGAAACAGACAATAAACGAAGAAGACAAGTGAATGAGAGNTTTAAAAAAAAAAAAAAAAAAAGAAAGGCCAGTATTATTATTATTATTATTATTTTTTTTTTTTTATGTGACCGACAAGGGGATTGGAACCTTTGGCTTGTTGTCGTCCGCACCACGCTCAGCCAGTGAGCGCACCGGCCATCCCTATATGGGATCCAAACCTGTGGCCTCGGCGCTCCCAGCGCCACACGCTCCTGAGTGAACCACGGGTCCGGCCCGAAAGGCCAGTATGATTAGAACCTAGTGAATAAGAGGGAAGGGGATAGAAAATGAGGTAAAAAATTTGTGACAGCCCAGGTAATGTAGGGTTTTGTAAATTGTAAGCCAGAGAAAGTGTTTGAATTTTATTATAATGATGATGAAAAGCTATTGAAAGTTTGGGTTCAGGTAGTAATAGGATCTGATTTGAATTTTTGTAAGAGCACTCTGGCTGTTGTGTAAAGAATAAATCACAGGACTTCCAAAATGATGGTGGGTTCCATTTACCCAGTAATCTGTTTCTTTCCAAGCACACCACTAAAATGACTGTAAAGAAATTTAGATAAAAAGGTAAAACCCACAAGACCCATGAGAATGCAAGAGGACATGACAGCAATGTTAATTTGGAATCTGACAGATGGATAAGGGGTGTTTGATTTGTCAGGTAGGAGAAAGTATCTGACTTGTCAGGTATAAGGTGACAATGGGAAAAGCAGAGAAATGTCTGATTGGTACTGCAGACCCCTTCCCCTCCAAAGTCCCTGCAAAGGCTCAGAAATCACCAGGATCAGGTACCTCTGGAAATGAGATCAAGATAAAAGTAAAAACAGAAGCATTGTTTGAAGGTCAGTTTAAGAAGCAAATAGACCTTCAGATAAACTCCCCCATTCCATGCAGTTGGTTACTGCCCCTCTTGGCCCTTACAGAGGATTGATGATTCATTCTCTGGAGAGGGTAAAAACTGAGGGTCTCTAAACTGGAGTTACCAAGGCACAGTTGAGGGAAGAGATAACAGAATGAAACAGGGAAATAAATAAAGGTTTTTATACTATATGCATTCCTACAAAGTCAGCAGCCAAACTTATACCCCCAAGGCAGGATACTGGAAAACCTCTTTCTGGGGAAATTTTACTCATTTAAGAAAATAAGTAAGATATTGATGTGGGGATTCCCAAGGAAATACACCAGATAGATCACCTTAATTATCGGCATAGTTAAGTCCCTGTCTATGTGCAAAGAGCTTCTAGCCTGCTTTTNGGTTCCCAGAGATGGGGGGTTGGGAGGAAGCCGGGAGAGGTTGGCCAACAGGTAAAAATCCGATTAGACAGAAGAAATAAGTTGTGGTGTTCTGTTGCACAGTAGGGTGACTATGGTTAACAGCCAAGTTTTGTATGTCACATAATAGCTAGAGCAGAGGCTTGTGAATGTTCTTGCCACAAAGAAATGATAAATGCATGAGGTGACTGAAACTTTTACTCTCTCAACCTTATTGTTATAAGACATACATGTGTATCAAAATATTAGATGGTACCCCATACGTATGTATAATCACATTGTGTCAATTAAAATCAAAATTAAAAAAAAATAAAGGGTTCTTTCTCTGTGTCTGATTGTCTTCGAGCTGAGACATTGGTGTTCTCCTGCCTTCAGACTCAGACTGAAATTCACACCATCAGCTCTCCTGTTTCTCAGGCCTTTGGCTCTGGACTGGAGCTATATCATTGGCTCTCCTGGGTATGAACTTCTCAGCTTCCACAATTGCATAAGCCAATGTCTTACAATCAAACTCTCTCTCCCCCCATCCCCCCCACAAGAGGGGTCTTAAAAAAGTTCATGGAAAGGTTTGTATTAGGTTTCAATTCCTTTTTCCCATGAAATTTTTTTTTTTTTTTTTTTTTGTCTTTTTGTCTTTTTCCGTGTCTGGCAACGGATCGCAACCCTCAGTGTTGCCCCCGTACTGGACCGGGGACCGGCAACGGGATTGCAACCCTCGGCGTTGCTCCCGCGCCTCGCTCAGCCAGTGAGCGGGAACCGGTCTGTACGTGGGATCCGAACCCTCGGGCGGGAGCGCTGCCACGCTTCCCAAGCGGCGCCCTATCCAGTGCGCCACCGGGCCGGCCCTTCCCATGAAATTTTTGAAGTACCCTTGCACATTTATGTATACGTACACACACACACATCCTGTTTGTTTTGTTTCTCTGAAGAACACTGACTAATACAGGCATTATTCTAGGTACTGAGATAAAGTGGTCAACCAGAAAATAAGGCTCCTGCTGCTCTCATTGATTTTACCTTCTTGTTGGGTGAAACAGACAATAAACGAAGAAGACAAGTGAATGAGAGTAATAGAAAATAATAATAGAGGCTGTGCAGAGAATTGAAACAGGATGATATGGTAGGTATGTGACTGATGGCTCTTTTAGACTCAGTGGTCAGGGAAGGTCTTTCTGAGGAGGGGACATTTAACCTGAGATTTGAGTGACAAAAATCAGTCTGATGGAAGACCTGGGGGAAAACCTTCCCATCAGAGAGAACAATTAATGCAAAGGACCTGAAATGGGAACAAGTGTGGCAAGAATTTAAAAAAAAAAAAAAAGAAAGGCCAGTATTATTATTATTATTATTATTTTTTAATGTGACCGACAAGGGGATTGGAACCCTTGGCTTGTTGTCGTCCGCACCACGCTCAGCCAGTGAGCGCACCGGCCATCCCTATATGGGATCCGAACCTGTGGCCTCGGCGCTCCCAGCGCCGCACTCTCCTGAGTGAGCCACGGGTCCAGCCC
>NW_007728566.1:95794-100411 GCF_000696425.1 Galeopterus variegatus
TTCCAAGCACACCACTAAAATGACTGTAAAGAAATTTAGATAAAAAGGTAAAACCCACAAGTCCAATGGGAATACAAGAGGACATGACAGCAATGTTAATTTGGAATCTGACAGATGGATAAGGGGTGTTTGATTTGTCAGGTAGGAGAAAGTATCTGACTTGTCAGGTATAAGGTGACAAGGGGAAAAGCAGAGAAATGTCTGATTGGTACTGCAGACCCCTTCCCCTCCAAAGTCCCTGCAAAGGCTCAGAAATCACCAGGATCAGATACCTCTGGTGAGGTCACCAGGATCAGGTACCTCTGGAAATGAGATCAAGGTAAAAGTAAAAACAGAAGCGTTGTTTGAAGGTCAGTTTAAGAAGCAAATAGACCTTCAGATAAACTCCCCCATTCCATGCAGTTGGTTACTGTCCCTCTTGGCCCTTACAGAGGATTGGTGATTCATTCTCTGGAGAGGGTAGAAACTGAGGGTCTCTAAACTGGAGTTACCAAGGCACAGTTGAGGGAAGAGATAACAGAATGAAAACAGGGAAATAAATAAAGGTTTTTATACTATATGCATTCCTACAAAGTCAGCAGCCAAACTTATACCCCCAAGGCAGGATACTGGAAAACCTCTTTCTGGGGAAATTTTACTCATTTAAGGAAAATAAGTAAGATATTAATGTGGGGATTCCCAAGGAAATACACCAGATAGATTACCTTAATTATCGGCATAGTTAAGTCCCTGTCTATGTGCAAAGAGCTTCTAGCCTGCTTTTTAGCACTCCACATAAATATTCATAGACTGCCAAGGATCACCAGTCATTTGGGCTGCATTTTTTTATTTTATAATATAAAATCTAAAAGCCAGACAAATGCACAAATAAACAGAACAAAGCAGCACACAGGAGATTCTATAGAAGAAAATAAAAAATGTAAAATAAAAGAAGAAAATTCTCTATTATTTGTCTCCCTAAAAAGAAAAAAGAAGATATTGCATCCACAAATCATAAATAGAATGCAATAAAATAGATACATTTAAAAAATGAAAAGATCTTGGGATCTAAAAAAACTAATAGCTATGTTAAAAACACAAAAAAACAAAAATCAAGTCAGTGGAGGGATTGGAAGGAAAAGGTGGTGAAATCTTCCTGGAAACAGATAAAAGAAAAAGATTAAAAACAGAAAAATATTTAAGAAAATGTGAGAACCAGGAATTCCCAAACTTAAATAACATGAATTAATAAGGGAAGTCAGGAAAAATAGAAGAAAGAAAACCATTTAAGAAATAATTTTAGAAAATTGTCTAGAGCAAAAGTGCAGGAACCTCCAGATTGAAAAGGTCCTCTAGATGTCCAACACTGGTTGAAACCAGACCAAGATGCACTGTAGTGAAATATCAGAAAACCCAGGAGCAGAGAGACAATCATGAAAACTTCCAGAGGAGAAAAACAAAAACATGAAGACTATTATTAACTCCAAGGAAAACAAAAAGTTGCTCAAGCAAGAAAAAGTAACCATAGTATATTGCATGGCTTAACAGTAAATAGTGTTAATTGCTTCTCAGAGGGACTTACTGGCATTTTTGGCATTTGTTGTGAAACAATATCCTGCACACTGCAGGACTTTCAGCATACCTGGCCCTCACCCACTAAATGACACTCACCTAGCTCCTCTCCTCTCCTCCCCCAATACTCTGACAAAACAAATACTGCTCTACATTTCAAATTCCTTATTAAGGGGTGTTCCTGAGCCAGGATGAAAATCACTGGTTTATAGAATCATAATAATGTAAATCCTGATTGTTAAGTGAAATTAGTGGATTGTGAAGATTGGGTGACTAGGTGAGTGCATTGGCAGAGGAGGGGAGGGAGTAAACAAGAGATACATTCTCATCCTTATTCTGTTGACAGTGAGAAGTCACTAGATAATGCCTAAAACCAACCAATCATAATCTATTCAGAGATATGGACATAAATACATAAATCTAATGATCTATTAAAAGAGTTGAAGGTGGCTGCTTCCAGGGAGGAAGAAATAGAATGGTAAAGGATGAGTGGGGAATGCCATTTTTTTGTGTGAAAAGACTTATTGCATTATTTGATTTTTTAAAAGTATGCGCAAGTCTAATTTTGATTAAATTTTAAATTAGATGGAGGGTAGCAGTGGAAGCATGGAGACAAGTTAGAAAGATCTGCATCCATCCATTCATCCATGCATCCATCTATCAATCTATCCATTGATCCAATCATTGATCTGTCTATACATCCATCCTCCATCCATCTATCCATCCATCCATTCATCCATCCACCCATTCATCCATCCATCTATCCATCTATCCATCCATCCATTCATCTGTCCATTGATCCATCTATCCATCTATCCAGTGATCCATCCATCCATCCATCCATCCAACCATCCATCCATCAGTCTATCCATTGATCCATCCATCCATCTATCAATCTATCCATTGGTCCATCCATCGATCGATCGATCGATCCATCCATCCATCCATCCATCCATCCACACATCCATTCATCCATCTATCCATCTATCTGTCCATTGATCCATCCATCCATCTATCCAGTGATCCATCCATCCATCCATCAATCTATCCATTGATCCATCCATCCATCAATCTATCCATTGATCCATCCATCCAACCATCCATCCATCAATCTATCCATTGATCCATCCATCCATCCATCCATCAATCTATCCATCCTTCCATCCATCTATCAATCTATCCATTGGTCCATCCATTGATCCATCCATCCATCCATCCATCCATCCATCCATCCATCCATCCACCCACCCATCCATTCATCCATCTATCCATCTATCTGTCCATGGATCCATCTATCCATCTATCCAGTGATCCATCCATCCATCCATCCATCCATCCATCCATCCATCCATCAATCTATCCATCCTTCCATCCATCTATCCATCCTCCATCTAGTCACATAACCATTTTATAGAGGCTTAGGGGGCATAGAGATTAATGCCCACGGTGACAGTCAGCAGAGGGAGGAGCCAGAAAGCAAGCCGAAGCAGTCTGACGCTAAAAACCAAGTCCGTGATCACTCTCTCTGAGACCTCTAGAAGCACAATGATAGGGAAGGGTGAAGTGAGAGGGCCACGGACATGAGGGAACATTCAGTGTTCTCTGAAGGTCACTTCTACCTTTCAGACTCCAGGTACTGCCTGAGGGACACTGTGGCCGATGTGACTTAAAGGTCCCTCACTCTGCTTGGAGACTGCTGTAGGAAGGTGGATGATGGATGGAGCCATGGTTCAAGCTGCTCTTCACAAGCACTCCTGGAGCGACTAAGTGAAAAAGAGAACTAGGACCAAATCCCCAGCTTCACATGCTGCCTTCTCAGAGTGAGATAAGAGGCCTAAAGAGCTGTACATTTACATGACCGACCCCTGGGGACACTGTCTCAAACAGTATATTTAGTATGTTTGCAACACCCACCCTACTCATTTTCTTTTGGGTAACTTCGGAACCATATGATATAGTATCCCTCTGTGAATCTATTTGAAAATAATGTCATCCCCAAAACAGTCTGGCTTATGTTTCTCAGCTTTTATATTTTTCTTGGCACAGGGAAATCTCATCCTTTTCCCCCAGACTCTCTGTTTCTTACCTCTCTCATATTATTTATCATGTCAAATATTTTGTATAGACATTATTGCTACTTTAATAACAATATAATCTTTTCTATTTGCAGAGAATTAGGAAAAAAATTAGAAAATTACAAATAAGAAAATAAAAGCCTCCCATGATTCCACTGCTTGAAGATAACCACTCTTTACAACTGGATGGATGTCATCTCCTTCACATACATGAGAACTCCTTGAGGGTGTAATCGAGACTTTCTTTTCATCTATGGCTCTCTAGCCCTATGCAGGACGCCTGGCACACCCAGCAAATGTTTGCTAAAGCTTCAGTTAGGCATCTGGCATTTAAACATATGAAAAAAGGTAAAAAAGCAGCTAGTCCGCTTGGGTAGAGGTGAGGAATCTTTGAAAAGCCCATACATCAATTTTAATCACCAAGCACATTTTCAAGATCCTCTCAAGGTCCTCCACAATTTTGCTCCTTATCCAAAGCGTATTCCCCACAATGTGGCAACATTCTCTTTCAGGTCCCATCAAGCATGAGCTCACTGGGCTAGATCCCACCTTCAGTCTCCCCTGCTTCCAGAATGTTCCTCCCTCATGCTGTTTTGCTGATCTACTACCTGCGCATTCTTCTGGCTTTAGCTCAAGTCCAATCTTCTGTCCAGGTGTCCCTGAGTACCCAACTTGAATTAATTCCCTTTCCCCTCTGAATTCTGCAGCCCCTAGAGCCTACAGCTTAGTACTTCCTTGCTGCCAACTGGAACCACACACCATCATTGCACCTGGGTTTGCCTTCCTTCTTAGCAGAGAGCTAGGCACAAGGCAGAATGCAATAAAAACACATTTGTATTTTGGAGCATTTACTCAGAACATTGCAAAAAGCCGATCTAGGTTTGAGGGGTCATTTCTGGGTGATGCTGACAATGGGTTATAAAAGATGCTCTTTCAAGGATGTGGAATTCCAGCTACTGGGCTTTGGGTTGATTTTTTTTTTTTTTTTGTG
>NW_007728566.1:101275-102407 GCF_000696425.1 Galeopterus variegatus
ATTTTTTTTTTTTTTTTGTGGTGGCAGCTGGCTGGTACAGGGACTGAACCCTGGACCTTGGTGTTATCAGCACCCCGCCCTAACCAACTGAGCTAACCAGCCAGCCCTGGGTTGATTTTTTTTGATAGATCTCAAAAGAGACATAAAATAAAGAGCTAGTTTATATGCAACCCATGTGTTAGCCACAGACTAACTCCCATGTGAATTGAAGAGGGCAGCTTACCTCCTGAAATCTCCAAGCACATAGAGGACCAGAGAACTGCAAAATGATGCAATCCAATTTAAGAAGTTTGCAGACAGAGAAATGTTTCATTAAGCTCTCAGAAACAGCAACTTCAACAAGAGCAGATATTTCAGGCTTCATCTGTGGAGGAGGAAGTTTTCCAGGGCAAGAAGGATAAACCCACGTGACTGTCAGGCCAGTCCAACTTACCCCTGGTTAACCTTCCTCTTGTAAAAATTGAGACCTGACCACCAGGGAGAAGGCTCAGACCACTTCTTAGTTTCTCTCTTATTTTGCAATTTGGCAATTACCCCCACAAATGGGTATGTAAATTTAACAGTAACACAATTAAAGGCACCAATCGCAGCTGAGCTGCTGTCCCAGCTTGTTTTCAATCAGGCTTTGTGGCACGGTTTCTCTAGAGGCACCGAGCTCACAGCCCATGGACACTAATCCGTGGTGGTTTGAGTTAACGGGTTCCAACACGGTCTTTACTTATAATGTCCTCTCTTCTCCCACGCTCCTTCTGTAAGATATTTTGCCTCCCAAAGTGGGTAGACTGCTCCTGGGGCCTGCTACTCAGCATGTGACAAATTGAGAAGCTGTAGTGACATTCTGAGCACAGGGGACGTGGCTCCTCATGGGCAACCCCTGGCCACATTGCCACCATGGCCTGCTGGACACTGCTGACCCCTGGGATAAGGAACTGGGAAGCTGGTGAGGCTAGGAAAACATTTCCTGTACCAAATTGGCACCAGGGGAAATTACCAGAGTAAATGCAGTGAATTCCACAGATTCCATCAGAGGAACTTCCTTCTGGGCTCTTTTTTGTCCATCTAAATTCGATTACAAATTAACTCTTTGTGTACAGAGTCAAGGGATGACTTACACATAAAATGCCATGTCCCT
>NW_007728566.1:103222-145123 GCF_000696425.1 Galeopterus variegatus
AGCTTCCCCAAATGGGCAGACTCAAAGGTTCATACTGGCCTTCTGGCAGGAGGCACAGAGCTGGAGCAGATACTCACCTCTGGTGTTTTCTGCAAGGCTGTACTGTTTTTGTGGTTGTTCGAAGCCTCTGAATATGTCTGTCTCTTTCAATACCTATTTCTTGAGTGCTAATTGCATGGTGGTGGGGGTGTGCGTGTTGGGGTGGAGTCAGGGGAAAGCAGATGTAGAAAATATCTCTGCCCTTGAGGAACTCAATCAGCAGGGGAGATGGGACACACCTCCCCAGTTCTCATGCTAGGCAGAATCCATTTCGTGGTTGGAGAGGTAAAGTGCTGTGGGAGTATTAATCCATTTAGGCTGCTATAACAAAAATACCTTTAACTGGGTGGCTTATAAACAACAGAAATTTATTTCTCACAGTTCTAGAGGATGGGAAACCCAAGATCAAGGTGCTGGTAGATTTGGTGTCTGGTGGGGGCTGCTTTGTGGTTCATAGAAAGTGCCTTCTTCTCATGTTCTCATGTGGTGGAAGGGGCAAGGGTCTCCCTGGCATCTCTTTTATAAAGGCACTAATCCATTCATGAGGGCACTGTCCTCAAGACCTGATCACCTCCCAAAAGCTCCACCCACTAATACCATCACCTTAGGGGGTAGGATTTTAACATGACTTTTGGGGCAGACATAAGCATTCAGTCCATTGGGGGGGGATTGGGAAGAGAGAGGGGGTGCTGAGGCTCAAGGGATTGGGAAAAGCTTAGGATGGGAAGAGACATTTGAGCATGGCCTTGAAGCCTGAGCCAGATTTGGAAAAGGTTTGGGGGGACAGATGTATGCAAATGCAGGCCAAGGAAAGCTCCAAGGTGAACCCAAGAACAGCCTGTGGTGCACGGTGGATGGCACAGCCAAAGAGTGTTTCGGATGGAATCACAGGTTAGGAGCATGGACTCTGCAATCAAACAGCCAGGGTTCCAGTCTGTCTGTCCCGTAATAGCTGTGCCACTATGACCAAATGACTTCACCTCTCTTGGCGAAGTGTCCTCCTTGGAATGGAAACCCTCAGCACTGCCCACAACGTCTCCTAAGTCTTGCTGTTCATGCCCACATAGAAAACCATCTTGGCTTTGGCTCATGGTGGTATGTTGGCATCCAGGTGACTCCCCTGCTTTCCTTATCACGTCCCAAGGCTGGACTTGGGCAGTACTGGGGAGCCCCTCCTCTCCTTGTCCCCTTCTCTGATCTTTTCTCCTCTTCAGTTCACTCCGTCCACATCAGGGTCCCAGCTCCCTCTCGTGGGTCACTCTGGTCTCCATGGCCGGTGTTTCTAGCTTCAGAAACTGTAGGTATGAGTGGCCCTGGGGCTTTTACATTTTGTAATTAAACGTAGCATCTGCAGGACAAGCCAACTTTTCTTGCAGGTGTTGGTCAGATCCTGGGAGACATTAACATTCACAGAATCTTTGGCTATTTACACTGTCAGACCGTCCTTCCACTCAGGAGCAAGGAAGGGAAAAAAAGGGGGTGATGGTGAAAAATACCAGAATGCATTCTTCCACACATAAAATAGAGATAATGAAAGTACTCATCTCACTGAGGCCTTGCACAAATCAAAAGAGATAACACAAGCAAAGCCCAGAGCACAGTGCCAGGCACAGAACAATCTTTCATTAACTATTATTATTAGTAATACTACTACTACTAATAGTAACACTGCTACTAGTAATAGTAACTGAAAGATCGTTGTGTGCCTGGCACTGTGCTCTGGGCTTTGCTTGTGTTATCTCATTTGATTCCTACAAGGAATAGTGCCTAGCTATGGGAGCTAGAGGAACTTGGACAGTTGAGATGGTTCACTGATAAAATTCTTCTGGAATCTCTCTTCTAACTGTGCTAGGCTCTATGCTAGCTGCTTTACCTAAACTATTTCTAACAATCCAGATGGTAAGCATTGCACTCATTAAGATTTATGCTGATGCCTTCTGTGTTTGCAAACAACCTGACTCTGGACAACTTTAGCCCGAGGAATTTTTTCAAGGAGCACTGAAGTCTCCCACAGAAACCAAACAGTTGGACCAGGAAGACACAGAAAGGGTCAGAGCCTGGGCAGTCCCAGGGGTCTGAGCAGCAGGACTTTGCATCTCTCCCCAGTGGGTTACTACTAATTTGACTTTAATTCGAATGGTCTGGATCTTAGTTTCCTCATATGTTAAATGGAGGTGGTAATTGTAATAGTGCATAGTACCTACAAGGGTACTTAAAAAAATTCATGGAAAAAAGAATTAAAAGATAAAATGAATCTTTCCATACATTTTTTGAAGACCCTTTATAGATTGGTTCAAGGATGTAAACAACTTAATATATAGAGAGTGCTTAGAACAACAGAGTCTGGCACACAGTAGGCCCTATCTGTGTTTGCTTTATTATTATTTTTAACATCAGAGACTCTCAAGTTTCTGTGTCTCTGTACAAACATCCGATTTCCAGGAAAGAGAATTGAGGTGCCTTATATTGAGTCATGTGTCATTTTGGAATGAGTTGGTTGTGACAGAGGTGGGAAGATTGCTTGGTACAGTTATGGCCCACGGGCACCCATACCACTGCATTTTCAGGGAAGGCAGCCCCCCACAGGAGCTGTCTCCTGCAGTCACTGGTCCCATTTTACAGATGACACAACTAAGGGCCAGATATGTCAGGTTACACGCTCAAGGTCCTATTGAGTCATAAGCAAAATCTGGAACCTAGGCTGAAAGGTAAATTTGTGTGCCTTTTTAAGTCCACTACGTCTCCATCTATGACCTACTGTGTTCCCTTGTGTCCTTCTGGGCTATTCTAACCAGGTGTCTTTGAACCTAACTTATTATGTGTCAGATTCTTCTCAGTGCAAGAAACCATAAATGTTAAATGATGGCAAAAAGACAAAGATAGGCTAAAACCTACTTCACGGTAAACTGAAGAGAGAAAACTTGAAGTTCACTTTCTCATTTTAAATTAGGTTACACAGGCCATTAAGCCAAGTCATAATAGATTTTTAGCTTTTGGACAGACTGTATAATAGCCAGAACTTATTGTTATGCAAATGACAACCAGACATTCAAGGTTAAATTCCCGGGTCCAACTTAAAACTAACCTTGTCGCCAACTTTAGCCACGTAGGAGAAAATGAAAAGGCTTTTAGACATGTATCTTGGCTTCTTTTCACCATATAATTATCTTATATATGCTGTCTATTTGTAATGAAATCATCTATTTAGTTTCTTAAAATAAAGTAAAAAAAAAATCATTGTCAAGAAGCACAAGTTGTCTCAGCTTTGGAGCTGGTACTAATGATGGGTCTTTTTTATTATGAAAATCATTATCTCAGCGTAACTCTGTTTCTTTCTTTTAATTACATAAACACACCTCATCCAGCTTGATGGTGTCACATTGAATAGATTTTGGAAGACTACATAGAAAATCTGCAAGATTTGGATACCCATAAATTATTTTTTAATTCTCAAGTCTTCCAATGAATATTCTTGATCAGGAAATGACAACAGAAATGCATACATTGCATATAGATTTTTACCTCTCTAAACACCTTTGCTTTACAGGAAACTGAACAATCTTCATGGTCAGGGACCTTGAATGTTGTGCTCACGATCGCTGCCCCAGTGCCCGGCAAAATGTTATGCGCTCAGTCAATATTTCTCAAGGTGAACTGGATTCCAGGAACTCTGGCGTCTACTACCATTGTAATCACTATCGTACTAATAAGTAGCAAGATAGGCCAGGTATGATCATCGGTATTCTGGGGGCATGAGGACTGAGGCAGGAAAAAATCAACTCACTTGTCCCCACATTAAAAAGCATGGATCCCACATACAGACCGGTTCCCGCTCACTGGCTGAGCGAGGTGCGGGGGCAACACCGAGGGTTGCGATCCCGTTGCCGGTCCCAGTCCGGTACGGGGGCGACACTGAGGGTTGCGATCCGTTGCCGGACACGGAAAAAAGACAAAAAATAAATAAATAAATAAATAAAAATAAAAAAATAAGCATGGAAAAAACAAAGGCTGCCATCCAGGGTTCAACCCTACCCTTACTCTACAAACAGTACCAGCCCTCTTGGTCTCTGTTGCCCCATTGAGGACAGCAGGAGTTTCATATGTGGTCTTCTGTTCTCACTCCCCACCCATAAGGGACTAAAGCAAAAAGTTTTGGGAAATTATTGTCTTTAGCTTCTGTGAAATCCTTGCATGAATGCTCCAATATGAAAATATTTAAAAGTTGAAATGGGATTAAAAGATATTTGGAGTTAAGATATCTATCTCCCAAAACCAAGTCAACATTTCTTAAATCCAAAGAAACGACATTCATTATTTCATGTTTTGTTTTTCCTTTAAGGAAGAAGTCATCAGCCTCCTATTTTGTCTCTAACTTCAAGCAACTGTGTGGTTCCCCTCAATTATTTTGTCGATTGAACTAAACTCTAAAATTCATGACAAGTGTAACTAAGCATTTCACAGAAAATGTTAGACCTTCCCTGATCTCCAGCCCCAGCTTCTTGAAATTTTTTGCCTTCTTCACAGAACACATTTAATTTTCTTTTCATGTTGATGTTATTTCCTTCCCTAATTCCTGCAAGTCTGGATTACATTTAGGGGACACTCAAGAAGCAGTTGTGTGTGTGCCTGAGATGGCTCATACTGGCTTGCCAGAGTCAATTGTTAAATTTTCAGAAATTTTGCAAGCTGGTTCCTGAATATGACCATTACAAAAAATCAAAATTGTTTGAACTTACAATGTTTATATGTTTTATATATATATATTCATTATATGTTACTTGACATATTAAAAACAGGTAATAAATATGGAAAACTCATTACTAATTTTGTTACTAGGTTTTGCTATTATCTATGCTTTTAGGTCTATTATATCTGTGTGGAGGAATTACTATAGATGGCATGTTGTCTGTCTCTTTCTACCTCTGTATTCAGTGATGTCATGTTGGTAGCTTGAAATTGGCCTAGGTAGGCATATTTCACCATGGAAGTTGACGTACTGTGCAGAGCAGGGATTTTTCCCTTGTAGAGCCAGTTGTTAGACATTTACCAGCACACCACTGAGTGCAGTGGTGAGGGTATAATCATTGGAGAAGGACATGGCAGGCTCTGAGTCTCCGTTCAACAACTGTCACCTTGGCTGAGATGCCTAATCTCTCTGAACTTCAGTGTCCTCATCTGTAAAATGGGTTTGTTGTGAGGATCACACAGTAGAAGGCATATAAGATACATTATAATTCTTACCTCATCATATTGAATGTGCTTAAAAAATGATAGCTATTATAATTGTTAATAACTCCAGCCTTCTCTTCTTTATGTAGTAGGAAGAAAAGAAAACGTGTCTTTCCAAGGATCATTACAACTGCTATTATCATCTGCAGATGTAGCACACTTTGTTTTATGGATAGGTATTTCCATTGTTTAAGAATATGCCTTGATGGGGCTTCAGAGACCTTTTATGGGCAGAAAAATGAAGCCCACTTGATGCAGCCTATTTGGGCAAGATTAAGTACAAGGTAGAAATGACTTCATCTGCACAATAAAGGGAGAAGAATTTTGAGATTCAATGGGCAATGCAGGGAAAAGGGCTGAAAATAAAAGCAGAAACATGCAGAGAATTGAAGAGCTCTGAGTACAGCCTGCAGGTGGGGAAGGGAAAGGGGTTACTAGCAGGTAAGCAGAAAAAGACTGAAAAGAAATCCTTTCAGGGAGAAATTGTCCATGATGGGGGTAGGGTGGGATGTCCAACTTTCAAGGTGAAGTTGTTGCTGGTCTTGACTTTATTTTTCTCTGTTACAGCCACACCCAATAAAAGTGTAGGACATTGTGTTAGAGGTGCTTGAGGAAATCAAAATGAACCGATCAGGAGGGTCGTGAAAAATTCCATGGCAAAGGTGTAATGAAGGACTTAAGTGGCACCCTGCACCCCTCTTTTGTTGTGAATCTACAGAAATCTTAGTGAGAGCACTGGGGAGCATTACGAGATGAACACCTTAGCCATTATACTTAACTATTAAATGAAAGGCTTCAAGGCTTAGAAGACATTTAGGCAGCAGTTTTGCAGGTTAGAAGTGGCAGTCTCATTCAAGTTCTACACAGACATGCACCCAATGTATATTTTTAGTCCTAATTCCTCTCAAGCTGCAGTCTGCTGGTCTAACTGCCTGGTTGGACCTCTTTATCTGCACCTCAAAATTAACAGATGAAAATTGGAATTATTAACTCCTCCCCACAAACTCTTCCCCCAGCTTATATTAATGGACCATCTCCTTCCAAAGCATTTGAGACAGCTACTAGAAATAGCAACCTGACAATTCATGTCCCCATAACCCAACACATAAATGAAAAAAGTGGCTACTGATCCAACTACAATCTAATCACCTCTTCAGGGCCCCACTTTTCGATTACTGTAATAGGATTTCTTTTTCTGTGAAGCATTCCTTTTTCGGTAAGGGATTCTCGGCAGTTTATAAAGCATTTCTACCCAAACTCTCTCCCATGACTCAGATGGTAAGCTTGTAAACAGTCAGGTTTCTTCCCACTTTACAGATCAGCAACCAATACTCAGCAGTGGGCAGTGGT
Source organism: Galeopterus variegatus (assembly GCF_000696425.1). Taxonomy (NCBI): domain Eukaryota; kingdom Metazoa; phylum Chordata; class Mammalia; order Dermoptera; family Cynocephalidae; genus Galeopterus; species Galeopterus variegatus. The sequence goes on from NW_007728566.1 coordinate 109,841, forward strand.
TTATTCATGGTCAGTCCATGAGCAAGTGTGGAGGTAGAGATAACCCCCAACCTTTTTGGTAAACAATACCAGATACTTAGGACCTTCTGTTGCGAGGTGCTTTAGACTTTCCATCGCCAGAAGATTAGGACTTTCTGCTGCCAGGGGGAAAGGACTTTCCAAAGAGCCCAAAGTTCACCCTGTTCCAGGAAGAGAGTATGATCACCTGATTACCTTATCTTTGGACACCAAGGGAGGAAAGAGGGGGGGTGGACCGTTGGTCAATACCTCAGTCCTTCCTTTGCCCACCAAAAGCTAAAAGCCCAATGGTTTTAAAAATTGCTTAAAGTGGCCAATAAATGGCGTACAACCCAGCCTGTCACCAAAGCCTGCCTACCAAACTGTATAAAAAATGCTTGAGTTAAGAGCTCGGGGCCACTTCTGTCCTGAAAATGGGGTGACCTTCAGCATGCTGAACATAAAAACCTCTTGCGTTATTGCATCGAACTCTGTCTCCTGGTCTTTGGGAGATGAGCCTTCCCAGCAAGTAAGATTCGCGCTTTTGGGCCAGTCTTACACAGTGCCTGACTGTTCTTACTCCTGGCTAGGTTCCCTAAAGACCAGTGACTGTCCACCTGCCTGAAGCCTGGCTCTCCCCTGCAGGGGAGAATCACCCCCCTCTCCCATACACTGGTTTCCATTGCTCTGTAGCATTGACTCTTATGTAAAGAACATCTCTAGTAGTTTTAATTGGAGTCAATGTTGAGAAATACTGTTCCAGACTTTGACCCTCCAGCCACAGGCGGAGTATACTGTGCTGTGGTCTAAATGATACCAGCTGGCTACTGAACATGTACTCGTGATTCTGAAAAAATAAAAAAGAGCCGTATTTATTACATTTATGTTTTACTTATTTCTGCCTGTGCTAGAGTAATTATTGCCAGCACAGTGAGTGATGACTTACACACAGTACTGGCCGAGATGATATTTCTACTGTTTCCTAAAAATCTTTGGTGTTTGAGGGCTTTTCTTTTAGCAAGGGAAGCTTTAAAGTGAAGAAACAGGATGCTGTCAGAAAGGTTTGTGCTGTGGGTTGATTAAATTGGGTGTCCTGAAGTTCCAGGTGTTGGAAACTTGGTCCCCAGTGTAAATGCTGAGGGTGGGAAATCCTATTACAGTCATTGAAAGGTGGGGCCTAGAAGAGGTGATTGGATTGTGGGACCCTGCCGTTGTGAATGGATTAATAATGGTGCTCATGGGCGTGATTCTGAGGGCTTTAAAAGGAGAACACTTGACAGTCTCTTCTACCATCTTGCAATGTGAGAGCCCTGGGTCATTGTCACCACCATCAGATGTGTTCCCTGGACTTTGGACTTCCCAGCCTCTAAAACTGTAAGCAATACATTTCATTTTCTTTGTAAATCACCCAGTTCCAGGTATTTTATTACAAGCAACAGAAACAGACAAGGACAGTTTGTTTTTATTTCAAGGTGTTATTGGGGAGAACAGAAAACAAAACGCAATCCTTACCTCCTTACATGGAGCGTTTCCTGAAAGGGCAGGTGCATGATTCACAATGGACAGAGACTAAGCCAAGTGCAGAGACTTGGGATGGACCACCTGGTAAGAAGGAGAAAGCCCAGTGTCTGACACTTATATTTATTGATCAGTATCGGGTCCCTCTACCTTCTCAATGTTCCCACCTGGTAAACATCTATGCTTTTCTCAGTTCCATCGTCTCATACCACCTTCTCTGAGAGGCTTTTCCTGACTCACTCAGGCTGTTAATTTCTCCTTTATCGTGTTCCCATAGCATTTCATGATACTTTCCTCCTCCGCAGGTGTGTTATTATAGTAGTTTCATATCTGTCCCCCAGCTCTGGGCTTCTAGTGGGCAGAGATGATTCATCTTCATGGCCTGGGGACTGCCCAGTGTCTGCCACATAGCAGGTGCCCATAAAATGCTTTTGGGGGTGTTGGGCTAAATGAATGAAAGGGTCAGCTAAGCAGGGTGCAGGAACGTAGGAGGACTAGAAGGAACAGTGTCCTAGTAGGTAGGGGTATATTGTTCTGGTTAAAAGTTCATCCTGAAAATGGTGTCTTTGAATTAGATGCAGAGGGGAAAGCACGTACAGTCCAAATGGGGTCTTAAACGTGCCAATGAAAGTGAATGAAAACAACTTGAGAACACATTAAACATAAAGACACCCATTAGATGTGACCCTATTCTATGCTGGAATAGAGTGAGAGAGGGTAGGAAGGGGTGCCAGGCATCATATCCATTACCCACAAATATTGTCATGCAAGTGACACAAATACTCAAAACTCACCACCCTCAGATGATTGTCTCAGGTGACATAACTGATGGCATATTTTCTCATCAAGGGATGTGTCCTTTTAAATGACCTGGGCAGTTACTAGAGAAATTTAATTTCTAGGCCAGCACATTGCTGCAAACTAGCCAAGTTATCAATCTCTCAAGTCTTTAGCGTTATTTTTGCTTTTCACTGTCTCTTTAGGGGCTAGTGATAAAGGGTCGGTCAGAAACTAGAACTTAGTGTGGTGAACTTCAGAAGACAGCTCTGACCCAGTCTTTTATTTTATTTTATTTTATTTTTTATTTATTTAATTTTTTTTTTTTGTCTTTTTCCATGTCCGGCAACGGATCGCAACCTCAGTGTCGCCCCCGTACCGGACCGGGACCGGCAACGGGATCGCAACCCTCGGTGCTGCCCCCGCGCCTCGCTCAGCCAGTGAGTGGGAACTGGTCTGTATGTGGGATCCGAACCCTCGGCGGGAGCGCCGCCGCGTTTCCCAAGCGGCGCACTAGCACAGTGCGCCACCAGGCCGGCCCCTGACCCAGTCTTTTAAAAAGCCAAAATAAGTCTGGCAGCCTAGAGTCATGGATGCTGCCTTTGAGGGCACGTGGGTTTAAAAAATATCTATGCATGTGATCTAGGTGTGAAGACGGTAAATGGAGATAGGTCACTGTTATTCTCTTTAGAGAAATTTAATTTGGTGTCTAGGATTTGAAGGACAGATCGCGGGTCTTGCAACACCTATGGGGTGTGTGTGTGTGAGAGGGGGAGGGGGAGAGAGGGGGTGGGGAGGGGAGGAGACCTATTTTGTCTTTTCCTGATGGACTGTGGGAGGGAACTCTGCAGGTAGATTTCAGCAGACTTTAGGAAACACGGTGAGGATTGCACCGTGCTGGAACTGTCTCCCTGATCAGGCATCCCCAGCAGAGCCAGCTTGTGGTTTGCTGGCTATGGGTTAGGGTTAGGGTTAGGAGGCTAGGTCAAAGCCATCTTCTAAAGCTGCTTTACAGGAGTGATCTCGGGGTTTTTCTCAGCGTTCGGTGATGCCAAGCAATCCCTCTTTCTTATACTGGTCAAATAGGACATTTCCCTTAAGGTTCTAGTCCCTGAGACAGCAAAACACCATTGAGAAAGGTGGTTTGCTCAGGACTTCATGTTTTAGGCCGGACTCAGTTACTGATGCCTCCCTTTGAATTAATTTCCAATCCTTTCCTGGGATCAAGTTGGACATGGAGGGCCCTGAGCTCCAGGAGAAGGATAAAGACATGACTGGGCAGGGGCAGAAGGGATTTGCCTCTGTGTCCACGGGCTTGTAACTGGGGGCATTTGAACATGGCGAGGCAGCCTAAATGACCCGACTGGTGTCACACTGGGGTTGTGCAGCAGTCATCTCCATCCTGAGAGGGTTGTACTAACATCCACCCACCGTTTCCAGCTGAATCACATTAGATCTTGTTGCTAAGCTGCTCACTTGGAAATAAGAGTGCATGAAATATAAAGTAAATTACATTTTCTTTATTGCATAGCAACTGTGTTTGATTCATTTTCAGATATTTACAGTTACCTGTGCACAGCAGAGGTAACTGCAATACACAACAATGTTTTTCGAACACTAACTCTGTTATCTTAATTTTTCTCTAGCCTGGATTTTTCCTTTGCTTTGAAAATCATTTTTGTGTTTTTTCCTCCCTCCAGCAGCAGCGGTTAGAAGCAGCCGACATAAAGTCTAGACCATAGACAGGGCTGCTCCCTGGAGTTGGGCTTCGGTGCTCTCTGTGCGATCACTGCCTCCTTAATATACTTTTGCAAGTCCCTTGTCTCCTCAAAGCCTTGGTTTTTTCATCTTAAAATGTGAGAAATGGCAATTACTTCACAGGGGCTATGACAATTAAATGGAAAACAGTGTATGAAAAATGGGCACTGACTTAACTGTTGGTTGAATGAATGTATTTGCAAATGAATGAACCTTGAGCTTGGTTTAGTGGTTGAACGAGGACAAATCATTACAAACTTCTTTCTGATTGCCAGATTGTGTCTTTACACAGGTGGGTTTTGGTTGTTAAGAGACCAATCATTTGAATTCTTCACAGAAATGTTTGCTTTTATGGCTCTTGAAGAAATTTCTGCACATATAGTGTGTATATGTTTTCCAGAACAGTGTTTTGGTGTCATCCAAACAATTCTATACAGAGAACAGATCACCAAATACTAACCTTCACAGACATATATTTCAAGCAATGCAACTGGCACTTTGTTTTGTGATTATGTATTTCCAGCACAATCCTATAGACGATGCTTTCTATTACATGATGTATCAGGTACATCATGGCAGCTGTGTAAGAATTAATGGGAGGCAGCTAAAAGGGTGTAGAATAAGAAGTGTGTCTGATGTGGTGTTTCAGGGCAGCTTCTGGAGATTAGAAATGGGTGCTCCATCCTTAGATGCATGAAATGCTTTGTATTTTCAAAGCCCTCTCAGTTATATGATTGCATTTTATTTGATTAATATCTCTTGCAGATATATAAGTTAATTGTTACTGTCTCCACTCTATAGATTGTAAAACATGTACCTAGAAGTTAAATAACTTGGGCAAGTTTTATGGAGAAGGCAGGTTTAAAAGACAGGTGATCCTGCTTGAGTATTCTTTTTCACTAACTGGTCTCCCAGGTTCCATTTTTTTCTTGCCATTGTTCAACATTCTTTTTTTTTTTTCCACTTTGCATTTAAAAAAATTTTAACATTTACTTGTACATTTTTGTGGGGTACAGTGCATTGTGTCAGTACATGCATATACTGCACAATGATTCACTTAGGGTAGATAGCATAATTTTGTAACCTTTAGTCCACAACTTCTCTTCCTCCCCCCCACTCCTCTTCCCCTGGCCTCTGGTAACTATTATTCTATTCTCCAGTTCTATGAGATCTTTTCTTTTTTTAAACTCCACATATAAGTGAGATCATGCTGTATTTGTCTTTCTGTGCTTGACTAACTTCACTTAACATGATGGTTTCCAGTTCCATCCATGCTGTTGCAAATGATAGGATATCATTTCTTTTTCTAGCTGAATCATATTCCATTGTGTATATATGCCACAGTTTTTCATCCATTCATCCATTGATGGACATTTAGGTGGATTCCATCGCTTGGCTATCATGAATTGTGTTGCGATGAGCATGGGAATGCATGGATCTTTCTGATATATTGATTTCATTTCCTTTGGGTATATACCGAGTAGTGGGATAACTACGTCATAAGCTAGATCTATTTTTAGTTCTCTGAGGAAGCTCCTTACTGTTTTCTGCCATGGCTGCACTAATTTACATTTCTACCAATGATGTAGGAAAGTTCCCTTTTCTCCACATCCTCATCAGCATTTGTTATTTTCTGTCTTGTTGATAAGAGCTATTCTGTTTTTGTTTGTTTTTTTTTTCCTTTTTGTCTTTTGTCGTGACCAGCAACGGATCGCAACTCTCAGTGTCGTGCCTGTACCGGACCGGGACCGGCAACGGGATCGCAACCCTCGGTGTTGCGCCCGCACCTCGCTCAGCCAGTAAGCGGCCGGTCTGTACGTGGGATCTGAACCCTCGGCGGGAGCGCCGCCGCGCTCCCAAGTGGTGCACTGTAGCAGTGTGCCACTGGGCCGGCCGATAAGAGCTATTCTAACTGGGGTGAGATGATATCTCACTGTGGTTTTCATTTGCATTTCCCTGATGATTAGTGATGTTCAGTATTTTTTCATGTGCTTGTTGGCCATTTATATGTCTCCTTTTAAGAAATGTCTGTTCAGGTCCCTTGCCCATTTTTAAATTGGGTTATTTGTTTTTTTTGCTGTTGAGTTGTTTGAGATCTTTAAATATTGTCTGATATGTAGTTTGCAAACACTTTCTCACATTCCATAGGTTGTCTCTTCACTTTGTTGATCGTGTCCCTTGCTGTGCAGAAGCTTTTCAGTTTGATGTAGTCCCATTTGTCTATTTTTGCATTAGCTGACTGTGCCTTTCTAGTCTTGCTCAAAAAAGCACTGCCCACTCCCATTTCATGTAGCATTTCCCTTATGTTTTCTTCCAGTAGTTTCATAGCTTGGGTCTTAACTTTAGGTCTTTAATCCATTTTGAGTTGACTTTTGTGTATGGTAAGAGATGGGGTCTAGTTTCAATCTTTTACATGTGGATATCCAGTTTTCACAACACCATTTATTGAAGATGCTGTCCTTTCATGGCACCTTTGTCAAAAGTCAGTTGGCTGTAAGTGTATGGGTTTATTTCTGTACTCTCTACCTGTTCCATTGGTCTATTTGTCTATTTTATGCCAGCACCATGCTGTCTTGGTTACCATACCTTTACAGTATATTTTGAAGTCAGGAAGTGTGATGCTTCCAACTTTGTTCTTTTTGTTAAAGATTACTTTAGCTATATGGGTATTTTGTGGTTCCATACAATTTTTAAGATGATATTAGTTGTGGGTTTGTCATATATGGCCTTTGTTGTGTTTAGGTACATTCCTTCTATAGCTAATTAGTTGAGTGTTTTTATCATGTAGTGTGGTATATTTTATTAAATGCTTTTTCTGCATCTATTGAAATGATCACATTTTTTTCTTTCATTATGTTGATGTGATATATCACATTTATTGATTTACTTGTGCTGAACCATCCTTCCTTCCCTGGGATGAATCCCACTTGATTAGGGTGAATGATCTTTCTAATGTATTATTGGATTCTGTTTTGCTAGTATTTTGTTGAAGATCTTCACATCTGTGTTCATTAAGTTTGTTGGTCTGTCGTTTTCTTTTTTTGTTTAGCCTTTTATTAGTTTTGGTATGAGTTTGATGTTGGCCTTGTAGAATGAGTTTTTCCTTCCTTTTCTTTTTTTGGCTGTAAGCTGGTGGGGGATCTGAACCCCTGACCTTGGTATTATAAGGCTGTGTGGTAGAATGAGATTTGAAGTATTTTTTCCTCTTTGATTGTTTGGAAGAGTTTGAGAAGAATTGGTATTAGTTCTTTAAATGTTTGGTAGAATTCAGCAGTGAAGCCATCTGGTCCTGGGGTTTTCTTTGTTGGGAGGCTTTTTATTATTGCTTCAATCTCATTACTAATTATTGGAAAAGACACAGAATGGCTAAGTGGATTATGAAAGAAGACCCAACAATATGCTGCCTATGAGAAACCCACCTAACCTACAAAGACACACACCAACTGAAAGTGAAGGGATAGAAAAATATATTTCATGCAAACAGAAACCAAGAAAGAGCAGGAGTAACTATACTGATATCAGATACAATAAACTTCAAGCTAAGGAAAGTAAAATAAAAAGATAAGGAAAGCCATTATATAATGATAAAGGGATCAATTCAATAAGAGGTTATAACAATTCTAAGAAACACACCCACAGACCTAGACAAGGAGCCAACAGCCACATCCTCTCCTCCCAGAAGCAGGCAAGATGGAACTCTTGGGGTCCTAGGCAAGGAGCCAAGGGCCACAGTCCCCCCTGCCCCAAAAGCAGGCAAGGGAGCATGCTGAAAACATTTCTGTGTGGGAGGCCCACCATAGCAACTGCCACAGCCACAGCTGCTGAAAAAGCAGTTTGACACCACAGCAGTAGCTAAGGCCACCTGCCAGAAGCTTGACCACATTGATACAGGGAGAGTCACCAGCAGAGACTGGAAAAAGAAGAGGACATTTCTCTCCTCAAAGCCCAGTCCAGAAAAATAGAAGAAGCAACTGCTCTACCAGATCACCTGACATTAATGTAGAGATACTAGAAGTGTGAAAATCCAGGAAAATATGACACCACAAAAAGAATACAGTAATTCTCAAATACCAGACCCTATAGAGCAGAAAACCCTTGAAATGACTGAAGAGGAATTCTGTGCAACAATCTTAAGGAAACTCACTGAGTTATGAGAAGACTCGGTTAGACAATATAATGGAATGAGAAAAAAATCCAGGATATGAACAAGGAAATTTGCAAAGAGATTAATACCTTAAAAAAGAATGTAGCAGAACTGATAGAACTGAAAGATTCACTCAATGAAATAAAAATCACAACCAATAGCTTAAGCAGCAGGCTAGAAAAAGTAGAGGAAAGAATTTCTGATCTTGAAGATAGTCTTTTTGAAATAATCCAGGTGGACAAAAAAAAGGAAAAATTAATTTTAAAAAATGAAGAAAATCTAAGAGAGCTAGCAGACAACCTTAAGCACACAAACATCCAAATCACGGGTGTTCCAGAAGTGGAGGAGAAAGGAAAAGGAATGGGAAACCTAACAATCAAAATAATAATGGAAAACTTCCCAGGTACAGGGAGAGACACTGACCTTCAAAACCAGGAGGCTCAAAGATCCCCAAACAGATTCAACCCAAAATGATCCTCTACAAGACACATTATAGTCAAACTGGCAAAGCTCAAAGACAGAGAGAGAATCTTCAAAGAAGCAAGAGAAAAGTTTCAAGTCACCTATAAGGGAGCCCCTATCAGACTAACAGCAGACTTCTCAACAGAAATGCTACAGGCCAGTAGAAAGTGGGATGATTTATTCAAAATATTAGAAAAAAAACCCTGCCAGCCACGAATACTATGCCCAGCAAGGCTATCCTTCAGAAATAAGGAGAAAGTAGTGCATTTTCCAGACACACAAAATCTGCAGGAATTCACTACCACATGACTAGCCCTACAAGAAATCCTCAAGGGAGTCCACTAGAATCTGAAAAACAAATAAGAAATCCTCAAGGGAGTTCTCTGGAATCTGAAAAACAATAATCACTACCACAAATACACAAGAAAGAACAAAACCCACTGGTAGAACAAAAATGCAAGCAAGAAAGAGAAAGAAATTAAATTTTTATACCACAAAAAACTACAGTGACCATGTAATAATGCACCTACTTTATTTCTGATTTTAGTAATTTTGATCTTTTCTCTTTTTTCTTGGTCAACCTAGATAAAGGTTTGCAAATTTTTTTGACCTTTTAAAACAATCAACTTTTGATTTTGTTGATTTTCTCTATTATTTTTAACTCCCTATTTCATGTATGTCTGTTGTAATCTTTATTTCCTACTTACATTTGCTTTTGGTTTAGTTTGTTCTACTTTTTCTATTTGCTTAATACAGAAGTTTATATTAGTGACTTGAGTTTTTTTTTTTAATATAGGTATAATCTTTCCTCTAAGCACTGCAAGAGCCATGCACCCTATAAATTTTAATGTGTTACACTTTGATCTTTATCTCAAAGTACTCTAACTTTCCTGTGATTTTTCTTTTTACCCATTGTTCATTTAGGAGAGTGTGGTTTAATTTCAACACATTTGTGAGTTTTCTTAATTTCCTTCTGTTATTGTAGTCAGAAAACATGTATTCTATAATCTTAGTCTTTTATTTTTTAAAAAGGAAAAATTTAAACAAAGTTCATGAAGTTCATGGAAAAGTTTCTGTTTTCTTTTAATCCTATTTTTCCATGAAATTTTTATTTTTATTTTTATTTGATTTATTTATTTATTTATTTTATTTTTTTTTATTTATTTTTTCCCTTTTTGTCTTTTTTTTGTGACCGGTAACGGGATCGCAACCCTCGGTGTCGCGCCTGCACCGCGCTCAGCCAGGGAGCAGACCGGTCTCTATATGGGATCCGAACCCTCGGCGGGAGCGCCGCGGTGCTCCCAAGCACCGCACTCTACCGAGTGCACCACCGGGCCGGCCCTTTCCATGAAATTTTTGAAGTGCCCTTGTATTTATATTCTGTTTTATTGACTTTTTAATGCAACTTATGTTGCTAAACTTAGATATTTAATTTCTGTTCTTGATTTCTTTTTATTAAGTGGACTTTTTGATTTGCTTAGAAATTAATTTGCCTTTGACAAGTTTATTCATCTTTCTCTGTTGAAATTAATTTGATATTTGCATGCTTTTGGGTGACTTTAGAAAGCTATTTCAAATAAATGTAAAGATTATAAAATGAAATATGTCAATTTTAATAAGTTTTACATCTCCAGTTTTGTGAAAATTTGAAACCCTACTTTTTATAGAGTATTTTGCTATTCATCTATTATTCAGTTTATGTATTTGTTATTTGAACAAATAAATGTGCATATCCTTGTTATATTTTTTAAAAATTTTAAAAATAGTTAAAAAAACCCCAATTCTAAATATATATGCACCCAACTTGGTAGCATCCAGTTATATAAAGCAATTACCATTAGACCTAACAGGAGAAATAGACTCCAGTGTAATAATAGTTGGAGACTTTAATACCCCACTTTTGGCAAAGGACAGATCATCCAGACAGAAAATTAACCAGGAAACATCAGAATTAATTTCTACACTAGGTCTATTAGACCTAATAGAATATTTCATCCAACAGCTGCAGAATACACATTCTTCTCAGCAGCACATGAAACATTCTCTAGAATAGACCATATATTAGGTCACAAGACAAGTTCAACAAATTAAAAAATACTGAAATCATATTGCCTACCTTGTCTGGCTGTATTGGAATAAAACTAGAAATCAACAATAAAAGGGACACTAGAAACTGTACAAATACATGGAAGTTAAACAACATTCTTCTAAACAAGGAATGGGTCAAAGAAGAAATCAAAAAGGAAATTAAAAAAATTAAAACACAACGTTTCAGAACCTATGGAATACAGCAAAAGTAGTTCTAAGAGGGAAGTTTATAGCAACAGATGCCTACACTGAAAAAGAAGAAAGACTTCAAATAAGTAGCCTAACATTATACCTCAAGGAACTAGAAAAACAAGAACAAACCAAACCCCAAATCAGTAGAAGGAGAAAAATAACAAAGATCAGAGCAGAAATAAATGAATTAGAGATTTACAAAACAACACAAAAGATCGATGAAAAAAGAGATTGTTTTTTAAAAAAGTTAAAACAAATCTTTAGCTAGACTAATGAAGAGAAAAAGAGAAGATTCAAATAAATAAAATCAGAATTAGAAAAGGAGACATTACAACTGATGCCACAGAAATACAAAGGATCATAAGAGACTACTACAAACAACTATATGCAAACAAACTGGAAAACCTAGAAGAAATGGATAATTCCTGGACACATACAACTTACCAAGGTTAAATCCTGAAGAACTAAAAAACCATCTCCCATTTTTGTTGTTCTTCGGTCCAGTCTCCATACAGCAGCAAGGCTGATCCTTTAAAAATGTAAATCGGATCATGTCACTCTCTTACTGAAAACCTATGCCTCCCCATTACAATTCCTATCCATCCCAAGTCCTTGCAGTGGCTCCTAGGTCCCCAGTTGAGCTGGCCTCTTGCACATGCTATTTCCTTTACTTAGGATGCTCTTTCCCCAGACCTGCATAGGACAGGCTCCTTCTCGTTATTTGGGTCTCAGCTCAGATGTGCTTCTTCAGAAAGTCCTTCCTTGATGGTCCTATCGAACAGAGCATCCCTCCCACCTTAGTCCCTGGCTGAAGTGGAGCCGTGGCATGCTGTTCATGTGATAAAAGCGTGCTACTGTTATTGGCAACAGGCTTGGCTCGACCTAAACCAATGACTTGAAAGTCTAAATAGTTGGTGCAAGAATTGGAAGCTTTATTCAGATAACCGGCATCTGTCGATAGGCTAAAATTATTACCCTTCTGATGCCTGTTCTAGGATTTATAAAGGGGAAGAGGCGGGAAGGTGAGACAAAGGCTTTGTCCTGTAGACAAACGGGGAGGCTGGTCATGGGATCAGCAGAAGGTCTGAGTCAGATGTCAGGGTCCCATGATGGACTGGGTGCTTTGGTGTCATGGAGTCTGCAGTTGATGGATTGGTCAGATTCAAATCCTTGATGTTATTTCAGGGTTGGAGTCTTTATCTCCTAGGGAGAGATTAAAGACAATAACCTCAGTCAGGCATCACTGGAACCTTAAAAAATACCTGACATGGATTGGTCAGATTCAAATCCTTGATGTTATTTCAGGGTTGGAGTCTTTATCTCCTAGGGAGAGATTAAAGACAATAACCTCAGTCAGGCATCACTGGAACCTTAAAAAATACCTGACTTTTACCTCTAACTAATGTGGATGCAATTTTTCTTTAGGCAAGAAGGTGAGTTCCTAATCAGCTAGGGTGCTTTGCCTTTTTCTTGGAATTCTTTGTTTGCAGTTGAATAGGAGAGGTAAGAAAAACAAGAAAACTTAGTTGCAATTCTTAATTGTAGATGTGCAGCATCTAAAGTAAATTAATATAAGAGGGTATAATGGGTGATAAACAAAAATAAACTTTTGAGAAAGGTCCTTTTGGGGCATGATTTCATCCTCAGGCAGTTTCAGCCATATGGTCAGTTTCTCAACTCCTCTGCTAACCTCAAGGAATTGATGATTATCAATACTTAAGTTAATGGCTAACTGAAATTTTTTGCTTGGTCTTAGTTACCCTAAAGACAGCTGTTTTTTTGCTAATGTCCCTTTCATTACCATAGTGACCCCTCAGCCCCAGGGAAGGCCTAGGGTAGCCAGAGTCCTCAGCTATGCACAGCATCGAGCCTTTACTCCAGTGCTCTGCAGAAACCATCAATTTTATGCATATCATCATGTGAACACATTTGGGAATCACTGTTGGCAGGGCACCTTAAACTTTAATTATTTCAAGGATTTAAACTGCTACTACAAGCCCAGAAAGTAAATGCAGTCATGTAACATTATTCTCCAAAAGAACAAACGCATAGCAAAATCAGCAGATTAGAATATAAACTAAGTCTGAGGCTGTGGAAGTTCCTGCCAAAATCAGTATTTGTAAATTCATAATATTTATTTAATATTTAATACTAAAGCCAAACTGCAGAAATTTACTGAGATAATAACTTTCATTCTTTGGGGACTATAGTAAGACCAAACTATAAAAATAAGCTTCTCTTTTTATTGTGAGATTCTGCTTCCCATAAATTTCAGCTCTCAGTCAGCAGATGGGTGAATGAAGGTCAAACCTTCCAGCATAAATGACCCAAAGTATTATAGCTATAATTTTGACAGCAAACTACTGATTTTTTTTCTTTTCCAAGAAAGAGCAAAGAGGTGCAGAAGGAGTTGCTATTCTACGTCAAAGGTAAAGATGTGCTAATAATTACATAATTAGTATTTCATCAGGTGAATTTTATCTTCACGAGTTTTATCTTTGCAATGCACACAAGAAGACATTTGCCTAGGGAGTCTGTTTTTCCCCTAACTGCAATTTTATTTTTTATGACCTATCCACTCATTCCTTAACTCATATAACTCACACTTGGGCAGACAGCATAGCTTTTTTTCATTAAAGGAAAAATACCATGTCTGTTGCCAAATTGGCAAGAAGTATTCTTACAGTGGTTTCTGCGATGTGACTTCAGACAGAATCATTATCTATCTGGGGGGAAAGCGGGCAGCCAGAGATCCTGTTTGAGGCACTGATCAAGTCCCAAGGCTATCTGTACTTCGATTAGGCACTGTGCAAGGGGAATGTGTTCTACTCCATCGCTTCTCTTTTCATTTTTCAATATTGATTTCTTGGAAATAGTTTTCAGTATTCTGGAGGCATTGCCAATTGAGAAGGGACATTAGCAAAAAACAATCATAAGCTGTGTTTACACGAGGTCTCTACAATTGGTTTCTAAATGAAACATCCAGTAAATCATCCTCTATCGTTGCACGAGGGAACCAAACAACCCACTTTACTGTCTTTGCTACACTGAAGAACTTAAATTTTGCCTGGATGGACCAGTCGCTTTAAGACAGAGCAGCTTTTGCCTGCATTGCAAATCAAGGAGAGGCAAAAGAAATCAAGCAATTAGATTGTGTAGCATGTTTTCTTGCAAGAAACTCCACTTGAATTTTGTTTTGACTGAAAGTTGAAAACCTCCCAGGCTCTTATGCTGCTAATGCCAGAGGCTAGTTTGGGTGGCAGCATGGTTCAAAGTGTTCTTTGTGACCACACTTTGAGGTTGTCATTCACCTTGAACTTCCCTTTAGGCAGATGGTCTCCTTACTGCCCTGCTAATAAGCTATACTCATTTCTACCACTGTGCCTTTGCCTGCCTTTTGTACTATGTGTCACATAGATCATGGGGGCCTCATGAATGTTAAACTGAATTATCAGTCTCTTGGTTAGATGAGATGTCAGCTTTTGGTTAAAAAGGGTATCTTTTAAAGAATTTTCTATTGCTCACTGCAAGAGTTTTTTAATTAGAAGATCAGGTTTCTAAAACTTGCCTGAAGATGAGAAGAGCTATTAAATGTGATTCTGGGGACATGGGATGGTGGTGTTAAGGAAATGGGTTCAGGATCCTATTTTATTTATTTATTTATTATTATTATTATTTTTTTCCTTTTTGTCTTTTTTTTCGTGACCGGTAACAGGATCGCAACCCTCGGTGTTGTGCCCGTACCGTGACCGGCAACGGGATCGCAACACTTGGTGTCGCGCCCACACCGTGCTCAACCAGTGAGCGGACCGGTCTATATATGGGATCCGAACCCTCGGCGGGAGCGCCGCCGCGCTCCCAAGCACCACACTCTACCAAGTACACCACCGGGCCGGCCCAGGATCCTATTTTAAATAAATATCCCAGATGGATCTTTTGTCAGGCAAGTTTGCCAAGCAGATCTGTATTGGGAGTTGGAGGGGGAAGAGAAAGCACAGGTGTCAGTCAAGTGCTTCAGTGTCTACCTGGTAAAATTGCTCAAGCTTATTCCTCGGCAGTGGCTCCCTCAGATCCTCTGTGCTGGGCCATCTAAACCAGTTCTCAGTGATTGGGTTAGTCATAAGACCAGAAACACAAAGTTTTTATTTGAAAGAAACCTTAGAGCTAATGCTCTACCCTCAATTTACAGAGGAGGAAACTGAGTCTTCAATAGGTACTTTATAAACCATCAGGAGAAGAATCAAAATTACAGCACAGATTATCCAACTCAGGGCCAGTTCCATGGAGTCACACAGGGCCCTGTGCTCTAATGAGCTCTATGTGTGGGGTTTAATGCTCTGTGGCCACCATCTTGAAATTCTTAGTAATTTTATCTTTGAACTTGTGCTTTGTAAGTGAAGTCTGATGGGACAATGGAGCATGTGCACAAGCAGAGGAGAGATGCATAATATCTATGTCCACCATTCTGTGCCATCCCATGAGCAAAGAGTACTGGCGATAACTCACAAGCACAGAATTCAGTGGATGTGGAGTTTATGAGACTCAAAGTATTGCAAAGTAAGTGTGACTGAAAGTCCTTGACTGAGAGCCCTGAAAGGCCACACTTTCTGTTTGAACCAGAATTTGCTTCTAACATAGAGAGGAAATGGCATTTTAAGAAACATGCATGACGAAGAAGCCCTATCATATCCCTTCTTGTTTGTGTTACTTCCTTGGATTGGTCAATCACTTACACTGAAAACAATGATATAGAAGGAAAGGGAAGGATAGAGCAACTCACTATTTCTTTTTCTGTCACCCTTTCCTTACCCATCAGTAAGTTAAAGGTAAAGAATATTAGGATATGTGCATGATCAAGAAGTGAAAAAGAAACAGGTGGATTAGTTTTGTGTAGCATTTCCATCCATTGCATGTATGAGCTATGAAATAGGAATCGTGCAATTTCTATGGTTCTGCCTTAGTTAAATGCTCTTATATTTGCATTTAAAATTGGCATTCTAAAGATGAACGGTATATGGGTGAAGGGTAAGATTCATCCTATTAATTTAAAATTTCAATTTTGCTTTACTTAGAAGAACATTCAATTGGAAATAAAAAGTACTACAACAAGTTGAGAGAGAAACTGTAGAAGGACAGGTAAAGCTTTATATTTTAGCACCATTAATGGCACTTTGTCCTGCTTTTTTTGAGACTGTGTCTTTATTTTGGACTAGGTCCCACAAATTACATAGCTGTTCCTGCTCCAGTGGGGTCTGCCTTCTCGAGCTTTAAACATAGTGCCTGTTGCCCTGTGGGAGGACGACAGTGAAAGGCAGAAGACTGAAAAGGAGGCAGCAAGACAGAGGTAAGAGGACCTCCTCAGGCATAATGATGTCACTCTGGCTTCTACAAGAAAAATCTGTGCAGCATCTTTACCTTGGTCTCCATGGAAACTGGTAATGTATTAAAATGAAAAGTTAAAACACCTTTCTACTGGCTCTCCCTCTAGGAATAATTCTTCTTTCACTAAAATATGTTAATAGATGCAGCCTGCTGCTGGCTCCTGCCAGACCTAAGGTGACATAGTTCTGTCCTTTAAAGCTCAGGCTCCGTAAAGCAATTACCTTGTCTTTTCACTCTTTCAGTCCAGGGAACAAAATAAGAGGAAACCAGAACCAACCCATTGTATTCCAGTGCGTGTGAGCTTAGGGCTACTTTGAACACTTAAAGCTGAGCTTCTCTGTCCCCTAGATTTCTGTTAGGTTGTAGTTTTTGATTTTCTTAGAACTGAAAACAGAGAACTTTTGGAAGGATTTGTTTATAGTTTAGTCTCAGTCAAACTTGGAAGACTGATCTCTGTCCCAACACTGGCTGGAGGAGGTAGTGAATTTCAGTGTCCCCCCCATCCCCCCTTGGAGCCTCAGAGGTGTCTTCTATGACCAAGAAAGGAAGCAGCTCAGGGCAACAGAGCAGCAAACCTTTGCTTGGCTACTCTGTGCCAGCTCCAGGAACACTTTGTCTGCCTGTCTGGCTGTGACTGGGAAAATTTGCAAGTTGTCCTCCCATGAGAACATCAGGAAGGATGCTGAATTATGAACGCTCCCTCCCCACAAAAAAGCCCTCAAAGAACCCCTCCCTGTGAATTCAGTCAGGTTTATAATTATTCTACAGCAGGTGTGGAAGGCTCTCAAAAACATTCACAGTGATTTCTCAAGCTACAGAACCCCTGTCCCTGGCTTTTAGATACCTACCTGATTCTCCCCTCACTCCAAACTCCCTTTAGGGTGGATATATGTAAATAAAGAGCGGCATCAGTAGGGTTTCGTATAAACTTTGTTCTATGCTCACCAAGTAAGCAATATCAAGTAACAAAGCAAAACAAAACAACATACCACCCCCTCCTCCAGTCCTGCAAACTCCACCACTGCTTTGCCTTGCACCTGGGGAGCTGTCACATGTCACAGCAGGAGCTGTAGGCAGATTGCCCACAAACTCACCTGTGCTGCTTCCTTGATGGGAAAAGAAACAAGCACACTAATGGTGCATTTCTGTGGAGAGGAGATAAGTGTCCTAATTAGGAAGACTCCCAAAATGAGTGATTGAGGCATTATTTGATCTGATTTGAGCAGCGCTATAGTCTAAAACCTGAACACATTAAATCATGGTAAATTAGAGTGAAAGGGCAGGTTAGATAGAAAGAAAGAAATGGAAAAAGTCTGTTGGGGAAGAAAATCCTTAATGAGTTTTCTATTGAATTAACCAATAAAGAGCTTGTTAGAAATAGGTCAAGGGAAAATATATATTTATATATTCCTTCTCCATCTGTCTTTTGTGTCCAGCGTGGTGTCCAGAAAGCTTTAATTCTGTGGTCTATTACCATGAGAGCATTAACAAAGAAAAACAAAGATGTTTGCAGATAAGGGCTTTCAACATGACAGAATTGTCTGGAAGTCCAGTGTGCTGGGAAGTCAGGCTGATCTCTCTGCGTGCATCTTTCAAATCCCTGCTGAGAAATCAACTTATCTAGGAAGAATTCTAGGCCTTCCTGCCTCCCATAACACGTAATTCTTATACCCAACCAGTTTAAAAAAACCTTAAAAAAAATTATTACCTTTTGCCCTTCTTCAACTATTGCAATGGCCTAGTGCAGCAGAAAAGGCATGGGGACATGGGGGCCAGCAGTCTGGGTGCAATGGCCAACTCTCTTGCATATGAGCCATGTGCTTTTGGGGCAAGTAGTAACTCTCAGATTCTTCAGCTATAAAGCAGGAAAGATGGAAATACCTACCTGGAACTTTTTTTTTTTTTTTCGTGTCCGGCAACGGATCGCAACCCTCAGCGTCGTGCCCGTACCGGACCGGGACCGGCACGGGATTGCAACCCTCGGTGTTGCTCCCGCACCTCGCTCAGCCAGTGAGCGGGAACCGGTCTGTATGTGGGATCCAAACCCTCAGCGGGAGCGCCGCCGCACTTCCCAAGCGGCGCACTGTAGCAGTGTGCCACCAGGCCGGCCCCCCTACCTGGAACTTTTAAAAATAAGATATAATGATGTAAAATGAGCCTACTTCAAAAAGTTCATGGACAGAATTATATTATCTCTTAATTCTATTTTCCCCATAAACTACTTGGAGTGCCCTTTTGTATGTAAAAATGCAGAATGTGCATTATTCAAGAATAAATGTCTAAGATAATGATTCAGGCAATAGTCACCTGCACTAGTGCAGAGTTTACAATCCCTAGAATTTGTGAATATGTCACCTTACATGACAAAAGGGACTTTGCAGATGTGATTGAGTTAAGGGCCTGGAGATGGGGAGATTTTCCTGGATTATTTGGGTGAGCCCAGTGTTATCACAAGGGTTCTTAAAAGTGGAAGAGGGAGGCAGAAAGAGGGTCAAAATAATGAGTGCTGAGGCCACACACCATTGCTGTCCTGCAGATGGGGGAGGTGCATGGGGAGACGAGGACCAGTGCCTCTGGGAGCCAGAAAAGACAACGGAACGGATTCCCTCTAGAGCCTGCAGAAAGAAATACAGCCCTACCTGCACCCTAATTTTAGCCCAGTGAGACCTGGGTCAAAATTTTAACTTACAGAACTGTAAGGTAACAAATGGGTGTTGTTTTAAGCCGCTGAGTTTTTGGTAATTTGTTATAGCAGCAGTAGAAAGTGAATACACTCACCTTAAGTATTATTCTCCATCCAACAACCAAAGGGGATTGTCTGAAACTTTGGAAGATGCATGTTGCTTTTCTGCTCAAAGCCTTCCAATGGTATCAATCTCACTTGGCATCCTCCAAGGTCTGACAATGGTCCTTGGGACCCTGCCAGATCTGGCTCGGCCACCTCTCTGACCACAGGCTGTTCCTGGGATACGCCAAGCCCTCTCCTTACTGCAGGGCCTCTGCCTCAACTCAGGTTCCCTCCACTTGAAATGATCTACCCTCAGAGAGTTGGCATGGTAGAGTGGTGAACATGTGGGTGTGGGCCAGCTTGCTGGGGTTCAAACCCCACCTCTGCCACTTGCTGGAGAGGTGTCATTGGCAAGTTATTCAGTGCCTATGTGCTTCTGCCACCCTACCTGCAAAGTGAGGATAATCCCAGTACTAACATCATCTGATTTTTAGGGCAATTAAAAGTATTAATCCACATAAAGAACTTAGGACCGGACCTGCTTCAGCAGGACAGATCACTTGCTCAGTGACCGCCTCAGCACCTGCTGTGTGGCTTGCTGGCTCTTCCTCTGTCTGTGCTCAGCTTCCCAGTCCCATCTTCATCATTTTATTGTTTTTTCCCCTACAGCATCACCACCTTACATGATAAGCATTTATTTGCTGGTTTCCATGGTCTCCCCTACTACACTGCATGAGAGCGGGGACTTTCTTTTCACTATTGAACCCTCGGCCATGGCACAAGTGCATGGCACAAGTAGGCTCTGGTGTTTGGGAATGGATTCATTCCTATTAGGGATGCACAGGAGGAGATGTCTACAGTGAATCCGAGGTTGAAGTGAAACCTCTAAGGTTATTTTCATCCTCCAAATTGAAGAGGTTGCTCATGTCCACAAAGCCGCTATAGGGTAGAACCAGCATTTGAATCCTGGTTATTCATTTGGTATTTCAGGCAAAGTTTGTTGTGGGTACTTTCTTATGTCCCTTCTAGATGATACCTTTCCCAGCAGGGGTCTCCAGTGGGGCTTCTTAGTTGCTCCATGTTCCTGCCTCTGGGATACATTTTACTTATCTGAGTCCTTAGGTACCTGCTTGGTGCCATGAGGTAGCTGATATTCATGCCTTAATCAAACAATTTATGTACACTTAGGAAGCATGAGGCCCTCATGGAGCTTAAAATGTGCATGACCTCAGAATACACCTAAAGGTACAAAGTGTTGAGCATAGGGCAGGCAAGAGGGAATGGCATTAAGGGAGACTCCTCAAATAGTATCACATAAAGAGTTGGTATCTGTAGCTCTTACAGTGGGCTATGATTTGTTAGTGGTGCTGTAGAAAATGCTAGAAAAATAGGATGAAGCCTCCTTGAGATTTAAGTCCTGCAGTGATATAGGTCACCAATAGTCATCTTATTTGAAGACATTTGTCCCTGGATCTTAGTGGCATTTTGCTGCCACATGTCGACTTTGTGCACGCAGAAATACCAGATCTAGTATTTTGAATAAGCTGATAATCTTACTGGTGAAAGATTTTAAAAAATGAAATTAATGATGATTTATTTAATTGAATTATGAAAATCAATGGGTTGACTTGTATATTAATCTAGATGCAAACACCACTCTGTTTTTTTTTTAAAAAAAACGTTCTTTCTTTTTATTGTGCAAATATACATAATTTACCATTTTAACCATTTTAAGTATACAGTTCAGTAGCATCAAGTACATTCACAGTGTTGTGCAACCAGCACTACTATTCATTTCCAGAACTTGTTCATCATCTGAATTAGAAACTGTGTAACCATTGAGCAATAACTCCTCATTACTGCCTGCCCCCAACCCCTGGTAACTTCTATTCTACTTTCTGTCTCCATGAATTTGTCAGTTCTAGGTACCCCATGTAGTCAGAATCATGCAACGTTTGTCCTATTGTGTCTGACTTATTTCACTTAGCATAATGTTTTCAAGGTTCATCCATGTTGTAGCATGCATCAGAATCTTATTCCTTTTTAAGACTGACTAATATTCCAATGCATGTATGTACCATCTTTTGCATATCCATTCACCTGTTGATGGACATTTGGGTTGTTTCTACCTTTTGGTTATTGCAAATAATGTTGCTATAATCATTGGTGTACAAGTAGCTGTTTGAGTTGCTGCTTTCAATTCATTTGGGTGTATGCCAAGAAGTGGAATTGCTGGATCTATGGTTTAACTAAATTCTATATTTAACTTTTAAGGAACTGCCAGATAGCCACACCATTTCATGTTCCCAATAGCAATAAGCAAGGGTTCCAATTTCTCCATATCCTGGTCAACACTTGTTGCTTTGCCTCACACGGATTTGTCACCTCTCTTCTCCTGGGTGACAGAGCCACAAAAGGATTACTCAAAGCCCATCTCTTCCAAGCAGTGAGAGACCCCAAAGGGGTTAATCTCCCAGAACCCTCAAGAGCCAGGCATCCCTTCCTTTGGGAAATTAACCACGAACTGGGGTTCTCACCCTGCATTTATTCTTCAGACCAGGAAGCTACATGAAAAGAATATAGGTGGGGTTTTAGCTAAGTATAATTTAGCAATATAGGCTGGTAACATCAGTCAAACAAGAAAAGTAACATTCCATAATGCAATTTGCAAAAGGTTAAGTTGATCCACCAACAAAAGCTTGATCTTAGCAAACACTGTTTTTCCCTACAGCAATTTTCCAGTATCTTTACATATCAATCAGTAACTTGTCTGTCCTTGAGCCAGCAACCTTGCTGTGCCACAACTCTCCATCCATATCAGAGACCCTAACTTGAGGAAAGTTTTCTGTCTTTTGCAAGGTTAACATTTCTATATGTAATTTCAAAAGGTTGGGCTAAACCTGAAACTACAGGGAACTAGGCCCTGTGAAATATATTTACTTTATGAATCTAAGTATACTCCACAACGCTTGTCATTCCTACTTTTTGAGTAATAGTCATCCTAATGGGTATGCAGTTGTACCTCATTGTGGTTTTGATTAGCATTTCCCTAATGGCTAGTGATGTTGAGAATCCTTTCATGTGCTTATTGACCATTTTTATATCTTCTTTAGAAAAATGTCTGTTCAAATCCTCTCTCCATTTTTGAATTGGCTTGTTTTCTGTTGTTGAGTTTTATGACTTCTTTAAATGTTCTAGATATTAATCTTCTGAGTTTTATGGTTTTAGCTCTTACATTTAGGTCTTTGATCCATTTTGTTAGTTTTTACATATATTGTGAGGTAAGGGTCCAACTTCATTCTTTTGCATGTGGATATTTAGTTTTCCCAGCACCATTTGCTCAAGACTATCCCTTTACCATCCAATGGACTTTGCACCCTTGTAGAAAATCAATTAACTATATATGTGAGGATTTATTTCTGGGCTTTGTATTCTGTTCCATTGGTCTATATGACTGCCATTATGTCAGACCAACATTGTTTTGATCACTGTAGCTTTGTAGTAAGTTTTAAAACCAGGAAGTGTGAGTCTTCCAAATTTGTTCCTCTTTTTGAAGAATCATCTTTTGGAGGTCCCTTGAGATTACATGTCAATTTTAGGGTAGGTTTTTATATTTCTGCAAAATGCCATTGGCATTTTGATAGGGATTGCATTGAATCTGTAGATTGCTTGGGGTAGTATTGTCATCTTAACAATATTAAGTCTTTCAGTTAACGAACATGAGATAGTTTTCAATTCATTAGTTTCTTTACTTTTGTTTAGTAGTGTTTTGTAATTTTCAGCATACAAAGCTTTTGACTACTTAGTTAAATTTATTTCTAAGTATTTTATTCTTTTTTGTGTTGTTGTAAATGACATTGTTTTCTTAATTTCCTTTTCGGACTGTTCATTGTTAGTCTATAGAAATGCAACTGATTTTTGGCATGTTGAGTTTGTATACCACAACTATTCTGAATTTGTTTATTACCTCTAACTTTTTGTTTTTGGTGGAGTCTTCAGTGTTTTCTACATATAAAATCATGTCATCTATGAAGATAATTTTATTTCTTCCAGTTTTGATAGTTTTTATTTCCTCTTTCTCCCCCTAATTGTTCTGCTTAGATCTTCCAATATTGTGTGAAATGTAAGTGATGAAAACATGTATCCTGGTCTTTTCCTGACTTTAGGGGAAAAGCTTTCAGTCTTTCACCATTGAGTATGATGTTAGCTGTGAGTTTTTAATATATGGCCTTTATCACATTGGGCTTTTCCTTCTATTCCCAATTCATTGAGTATTGATATTATGAAAGGGCATTGAATTCAAATGCTTTTTCTCTATCAGTTAAGATGGTCATGTGCTTTATTTCTTCCATTGCATTAATGTGGTATATTACCTTGATCAATTTTTGTATATTAACCATTCTTACATTCCTAGAATAAATCAAACTTGATCATGGTATGCAATCCTTTTAAAATGCTTCTGAATTCTGTTTGCTAGTATTTTGTTGAGGATTTTTGCATCAGTATTCACTAGGACATTGATTTGTAGTTTTGTTTTCTAAGTGTCTCTCTCTGGCTTTGGTATCAGGATAATGCTGGCCTCATAGAATGAGGTAGGAACTGACCCTCTTGTTCAATTTTCTTGGGAAGAGTTTGAGAAGGATTGGTTTTTAAGTCTTCTTTAAAAGTTTGGTAGGATTCACAGGTGAAGCTATCTGGTCCAGGACTTTTCTTTGTTGGGAGTTTTTTTTTTTTTTTTTTTTTAATACTGACTCAATCTTTTTACTGTTATAAGTCTATTCCCATTTTGTATTTCTTCTTGATTCAATTTTGGTAGATTCTGTACTCCTGGAAATTTGTCCGTTTCATCTAGGTTACCTAATTTGCTGGCATACAATTGATCCTAGTATTCTCTTATAATCCTTTTTATTTCTGTAAGGTTGGTAGTAATGTCCTACTTTTATTTCTGATTTTAGTAATTTGAGTCCTCTTTTTTTATTAGTCAATCTAGCTAGAGGCTTGTTAACTTTGTCGATCTTTCAAAGAACCATCTTCTAGTTTTGCTGATTTTCTCTATTGTTGTTCTATTCTCTACTTTATCTCACTCTGTTCTTTATTAGTTCCTTCCTTCTGCTAACTTTGGGTGAAGCTGTCTTTTCCTTTTCTAGTTCCTTAAGGTGTAAAGTTAGGTTCTTGATTTGAGATCTTTACTCTACTTTAATGTATGCATTTATGGCTGTAAATTTCTCTCTTAATACTAGTTTGTTATATCCCATAAGTTTTTTTTTTTTTTTTTCCTTTTTTGTCTTTTTTCGTGGCCGGCAATGGATCGCAACCCTCAGTGTCGCGCCCGTACCAGACCGGGACCGGCAACGGGATCGCAACCCTCGGCGTTGCCCCCGCACCTCGCTCAGCCAGTGAGCGGCTGGTCTGTATGTGGGATCCGAACCCTCGGCGGGAGCGCCACTGTGCTTCCCAAGCGGCGCACTATCACAGTGCGCCACTGGGCCGGCCCAATCCCATAAGTTTTTGTATGTTGTGTTTCCTTTGTCATCTGCCTCAAAGTATTTTCTAATTTCCCTTTTGATTTCTTCTGTGACCCACTGGTTGTTTAAGAGTATGTTATTTAATTTCCACATATTTGTAAACTTACTAGTTTACTTTTTATTACTGATTTCTAATTTTTTCCATTGTGATCTGAAAAGATACTTTATATGATTTCAATCTTTTAAAACTCATTGACTTGTTTTGTGGCCTAATATATGGTCTATCCTATAGCGTGTTTCATGTGCACTTGAGAAAAATATATGATCTGATGTCGTTGGGTAGAGTGTTCTGTATTTGTCTGTTAGGTCCAATTGTTTTATAGTGCTGTTCAAGTTCTCTACATTTTTATTAATCTTTTGTCCAGTCATTCTATCTATTGTCCAATGGAGGGTATTGAAGTCTCCAACTATTATTGTAGAACTGCCCAATTGTCCCTTCAATTCTGTAAATATTTCTTTCATATATTTGGGATTCTGTAGTTTGGTTCACATATGTTTAAATAATTTCTTTTCAATTAATTGATCCATTTGTCAATATATAACATCCTTCTTTGACTCTTGAAACTATTTTTGACTTAAATTCTGTTTTGCCTGATGTTAGTATAACCACTCCTGCTCTTTCCTGGTTATTATTTACATGAATATCTTTTTTTATCCTTTCATTTTCAACCTGTTTGTGTATTTAGGTCTCAATTCGGTCTCTTGTAGACAGCATATAGTTGATTCATGTTTTTTAAAAATCTATTTGCCAATCTCTGCTTTTTGATTAAAGAGTTTATTAACATTTAAAATAATTACTGATAAAAAAGGTTTTAATTCTGCCATTTTGTTATTTGTTTCTTGTATGTCTCATCACTTTTTTGCCTCTAATTTTCTTCATTACTGCCTTCTTTTTTGTTTGTTGACTTTTGTGTAACTTGTTTTGATATGTTTCTCATTTCCTCTTGTGCATATTCTATGGATATTTTCTTTATGGTTGCCATAGGAATAACTATTAATATCCTAAAGTTATAAGAGTCTGATTTGAATTGATACCTAATGTCAATTACCCACAAAAACTACTGCTATACAGCTCTGTTACCCCCATTTGTTATTGATGTCAAAATTTACATCTTTTAACATATTGTGTGCCTAATAATGTAGAATTAGAACTATTTTAAAAATGCATTTGTTTTTCAAATATTAGAAAATAAAAAGTAGAGTTACAAACCAAGATTACAAGCCTAAATTACTGGCTTTTACGTTGCCTATATATTTACCTTTACTGGAGAGCTTTATATCTTCATATGGATTTAAGTTTCTATATATCATCCATTCATTTCAACCTGAAAGGCTAGACTCTTAGCTTTTTTTATAGGGTAGATCTAGTGGTAATGAACTCCCTTCAGCATTTATTTGGCAGAGAATGTCTTAATTTCTCTCTCATTTTTGAAGAACAGTGTTGCAGATAAAGGATACTTGTTTGACGGTTTTTTCTTTCAGCACTTTTAACACGTCATCCTACTGCCTTCATGTCTGAAAACTTATTGTTAAGAAATCCATTGCTAATCTTTTTTGGAAAAATAAATTTATTTTTTAAGTCAACAGATAATAATTGCGTATATTTATGGGGTACAATGGGGTACAATCGATCTATATATACATTGCAAAAAGATTAAATCAAGCTAATTAACATATTTATCCCTCACCAACTTATCTTTTTTTGTGGTATTAGTGTTATAAAATCTACTCTTTAAGATACAATATTTTAAAAGATACATTATTATTAACTGTGATTACCGTGCAGTATTATAGATCACTAAAACTTATTCCCCCAGTCTAACTGAAACTTTGTACCCTTTGATCAACCTCTTCCCTTTCCCCATCCCTCCTACTCCAGCCTCTGGTAGCCACCTTTCTACTCTGTTTCTATGAAATTGACTTTTTAAAAATCTACATAAAAGTGTGATCATACAATATTTGTCTTTCTGTGCTGTGCTTATTTTACTTAACATAATGTCCTCCTAGCCTATCCATGTTGTGACAAATGACAGAATTTCCTTCCTTAAGGCTGTATAGTGTTTCACTGTGTATACATACCACATTTCTTTATCTATTTATCCATTGATGATAATCTTATTGAGGATCTCTTGTATATGATGAGTTGCACCACTTCAGGGGAAAAGAAATATCCTTTTTTCACCCATTGCTAGGTTCATGGCTGAGTCCCCTATAACAAACTAGCGATTAACAAGAGAAAAGCATACAAATTTACTTAATATAAACATACAACACAGAAGACTTCATAAGGAAATGAAGACCCCCAAAAACGGGTGAAACCAGTCTTTTTTTTTAATGGTAGGTAAAATGAAGAAATTGATGGTTGTAAAGAAGTACGATTGGATAAAAAGTATGATCTAATGGCAATAAACTGGGGGAAACTTAGCAAGGCCCGTTTGCTCAGATTCTCTTCTGTGTCCCTGTGTCTTCAGAGATAAGAATGTTCCTTTCCTTCAGGTATAGGAAGGGCACCTCTTGAATGTAGGTCTTACGATCTGCTTCATGAGAGAAAGTCAGAGAATGACCTGCCTGGTTTTATGACCTGCTTTAGGGGAAAAGGTGAGTGGAAGGTGAGAGTGACCTTCTGCTATTCCTCCTGCCCCTGCTATTTTCTCAAAAGCCGAGATGCCACATTTTGGGGTAGTGTGTCTGGAACCCCATTATCGCCATCAACTATTTCCCTAATCCCCAAACCCTTTTCTCTCCTCTCCATATTCAAGCCAAACATTACATCCTCTAGATTTACCTCCTTCCCATTTCTCGAATGTACCCTTTTCTCTCTATCCTCATTGCTGCTAACTTAGTTCATCATATCTTGTTAGAATTAGAGAACTGAGGTCACCAGAGGTGAGAAAGAGGGAGGGGGAGGAGGGGTTAGTGAGAAATTGGTAAAGGGCCATGAACAATGATTACATCATGTAATGTCAAATATTCTAATTATCCTAATTTGAGCATCACATTTTGTACAGCAGTATGGATATTCAACACAACACCCCACAGATAGGTACAATCAATTATGGCTCAATATAAAAAAGAAAAAAAGAAAAAAAAAAGGAAATAACTAATGCTGTTGCAGCTGCTTAGTAGATCCTTCTTTATCCCCTCGTACTTTCCTATGCCCAGAGATGACCATTAATTTGAATTTTGTATTTATTAGTCCTTTTGTTTTTTATTTATCTTTTCACTGTTTATATTACTTTATTTATTTTCTCAAGATCCAAATATCCCCAGTATTTATTAAAATTTTTAATTTATTTTTTATTTGCATATTCATTGTTACAAATCATACTTATTCTTTATGACCTTTGTCCAATCCCCTGTCCCCAGCTGTATCCCCTCCCACCACCTCTTCCCCTACCCTCTCCCCCCTTTAATAGCCATAGATTTGTTCTCTCCATCTGATAGATTAACTGTTCCTGTATTGGTTTGTTGCCTAGATGATCTGTCCAGTACTGAGACAGGTGTAATCAAGTCCTCCCCTATTACTGCAAATCAGATGCTTCTTCTGTTTTGTGGAGAGAGAGGACCTCTTGGTTTTTTTTTTTTTTTTTGGTCTCTGCTGGTACCTCTCCTTGTGTCAATGCAGTTGAGAGTCTGGTGTTTCATTTGCATGGTGGCTGTGACTGCTGCTATAGAGCCTAGCTGCTTTTGTGGCAGCCATGGCAATTGTGGCAGCTGTGGTGGGCTACCTGCATGGTAGTGGTGTGTTTGGTGTGCTTCTTACCTGGTTGTGGCTGGATTTGGCTTCCCTGACTCCATGCCTCAGGACCCCAGTGGGGCCTCCTGGAGGTGGTGGCAGCTTGCCTAGTTGCAGTTGGGTTTGGCTTCCCCCAGCTCCACACCTCAAGACCCTGGTGGGTCTTTTTGTTTTTTAAAACTAATTTTATCATCAATGTATGTATCTCCAAACAATATATTTTTGGTTGTTTTTGGATTTCATGCAAATTGGATCACTCTTTTTTTTTCTTTATAAGATTTCTTTTTTACTTTTTATTTCTTTTTTTTAATAAATATACAATATAGTTGATTTTCATGTCTTTTTACCAATTCCTCCTTTTCATCCCTCCCTCTCCCTCTTCCCCCTCCATCAACCTCATATCTGGTCACTTGCCTTAACAAAATCAAGGAATTGTGATTGTTATGTCTTCTTATCCCACTCCCCCATTCATTTGTACATTTATTTATTTATTTTTATTAGCTCCCACAAATAAGTGAGAACAGGTGATATTTCACTTTCTATTCCTGGCTTGTTTCACTTAATATAATTCTCTCTAGCTCCATCCATGTTGTTGTGAATGGTAGTATTTCATTCTTTTTATAGCAGAGTAGTATTCCATTGTGTAGATATACCACATTTTCTGTATCCACTCATCCGATGATGGACATTTGGGCTGGTTCCAACTCTTGGGTATTGTAAATAGAGCTGCAATAAACATGGGAGTACAGGTATCCCTTCGGTTTCATGATTTACATTCCTCTGGGTATATTCCCAGCAGTGGGATAGCTGGGTCATATGGTAGATCTATCTGCAATTGTTTGAGGAGCCTCCATACCACTTTCTATAAAGGCTGCACCATTTTGCAGTCCCACCAACAGTGTATGAGGGTTCCTTTTTCTCTGCAACCTCGCCAGCATTTGCCATTCTCAGTCTTTTGGATATTAACCATCCTAACTGGAGCGAGATGGTATCTCAAAGTTTTTTTTTTTTTTTTTCTGTAAGTAGTCTTTTGCTGCTTGCTTGTTTCTTTTTGGCGGCTGGCTGGGACAGGGACCAAACCCTAGACCTTGGTGTTTTCAGCACTGCACCGTAACCAACTGAGTTACTCAGCCAGCCCTGCTACTTGCTCTTTTACACTAATTTGACATTTCTGAAAATCACCCATGTTATGTGTACCTGTAGCTTGTTAATTTTCACTACTATGTAATATTCCATTGTATGAATATATTACAATTTATGTTTTTATTCTCTTGTAATCTTTCTTTATTCTGAGATCATAAAAATATTTTCCTATGTTTTCTTCTAAAAGTTTTATAGTTTTGCTCTGTACATTATAGACTTTAATCTATTTGGTACTGATATTTATCTATGGTATGAATCAGGGAGTCAATTTGTTTTATCCACTGGCATAATTATTTTTACCCACATTGATAAACAGTTGTTCCAGAACCATTTACTGAATGGACCCTCTTTTCTCTTCATATGTCAAGATACTATTTTGCATGGCCTCGTGTCTAAGCTCTTTTATGTTCCGCTGTCCTTTTTATCTAGGCTGCACCAATACTATGCTTTCTTAATTGCTAGAACTTTAAAATAAGTCTTGGTAACCAGTAAGAAAATACCTCTCCCATTCTTCTTATGGGGATGTCTTGCCTATTTTGGACCTTTATGAATAAATTTTAGAGTCAGCTTATTAAACTCCTTGAAAAAAAGAAAAGAATGACAATATTGCTTCCTACTATGTTGTAAAAAGGTTAAATTAAGTGAATTAAAATATTCATCACCTCACCAACTTATCATTTTTTTGTGGTAAGAATGTTAAAAATCTATTGAATATGCATTTGACTTTCTTTAATGCATTCTCCACATTCCATAATTGATCTGAAACAATTATGAACATAATGTTTTTACAGTTGTCCCTGGGTTCCTCCTGGTCTTCAGGAAATTCCAGACTCTGGCCACCACACATACAGCCTTGTAGCACCTGGGCCTCCAGGTCACCTGTCTCTCTTCTCTCATTGCCCAATTTCCTGAGGCTTACTTAGCTGCCAGGAGTTTCACAAAAGTGTTGTGGGTGACTGTAGTGACCCTTTGCTTGAAAAGTACTTTTCCTCTTTGCCTGGATAATTTCTTTTTTTTTTTTTTTTTCCTTTTTTTGTCTTTTTTCGTGGCCGGCAACGGATCGCAACCCTCAGTGTCGCGCCCGTACCGGACCGGGGACCGGCAACGGGATCGCAACCCTCGGTGTTGCTCCTGCCCCTCGCTCAGCCAGTGAGCGGCCGGTCTGTATGTGGGATCCGAACCCTCGGCGGGAGCGCCACTGCGCTTCTCAAGCGGCGCACTATCACAGTGCGCCACCGGGCCAGCCCTGCCTGGATAATTTCTACTCACTACTTAACACCGGCCTATGACACACCACATTTGGGAGGCTCACACCATTTTCTCTCCACCCCAGATTAAATATCTTTCATGCTCCCGTAGCATCTTGTATAGGCTTCTATCAGGTACTTTGCACTCTGTGTTACATAATCTTTTGTTTATGTGAGACTGTTCCCACTGTACAGTAGAGAAGAGATATTTTAAATTTAGGTTTGTATTTTCAATGCCTAGCAAAATGTAGGCTCAATACATCCTTGTGGGATAAATAAATAAATGAGCCATCACCATCCCTATAATAGGAAAGCGTTTTTTTTTTTAAAAAAAAACTATCAGTATTGTTCTTACCTTTCTTTAGAGAGAATAAAAAAGTTGCAATATTATTAATACTTTTAAATATCCAATAAATGAATACATAGAAAGAATTTGGTCAGTTTCTATAATCTCTTTTAAGAGCAAGAGTTGAAATTAATTTAATACAAGTGGTTTCTTCTTCAACATTTTTTGATAATGTAAAAAATTCCATTCTCTCATTTCTTTAGGACAATAAGCACAAACCATATTTTTCTTTTAGTCAGCTAGATGTTTATAGATTTGCAGCCATTCACATATCTCATTTTAAACAATCCTATCATTTCCAAACAGCCAATTTTACTGCTTTCCGTTTTTACTCACCCTCCCAGCTCCCATTAACACATGCAGACCCCAAAGCAGCAATTATATTTCCCTTTCCTAGGGAAGGCTCACTGTTGCTGTACGACCAGTGGCTTTTCCAGCACATAATTTGCTGTCACATTAAATGACATTCTATTCTTGTGTTTGTTGAGTGCTTCCACGTGCCTACTTGCTTCATAGCTCTTCCTTAGGAGTGGGCTGTCTTTTGATTTTGGCTGTGATGGCAGTCAACAACATAATCGTTCTGGAGTACAGGCCAGCACATAGCATAACCTCCCTTAAAGGGGTCAATGCAATCCACCAGAGCTGGAGAATGACCAGAGGAAAAAAGTCCTAAATCTGATTAGGCTAAGTCCATTGAGAAAGAGAGTCATGTGGCACCTCTGTGTAGTGACCAGGCATTTCCACAGTTGTCATTTTTTTTTTTCCTTTGGAGAGCAGATTCAACATTAGACTCTGGAAAAGTGGTGCTATTTTGATAAATGGGTAAAGTAGCTTCAAATCTCCTTAAGGCCAACTGCCTACATATATTCTTTACAAAATGGTGAAAACACACGCCACTGCAAAATTCATGCTACACCCCTCCCGTTTCCCCCCACTTGACTCCATACACTTTAGCTCTCTTGGTCTAATCACTCTTTCTCAATCATCCTTGGAGCATTCCCATTTCTATGCTTTTAAATCCATGCGGTCGCCTCCCCTTGGAAAACATCCATCAGCATTCTATTGCTCTGAATCCTGCCCATTCTAAAATATAGCTTCCTACGTGGAACTTGCTCTGTTTTCCCATAATGTGATCTCTTCCTGCTTTGTTAAACCCAGAAGACTTTCTTTAATCCTCTTTTCATTATCTACTTTATGTCGAGTTGATTTTTTTTGTATGTTACGCACCCTTTAAATGCCATGTCTTTGCCTAGCGCAGTGCCTCATGTCTAATAGGTGCCCCCAAAATCCTTGTTAGTGAATGCTGCAAATGTGCATGGTTTCTGCAGCTGCTGAGAGACTCAAGGAGGACTCTTGGTGTGGAAGAGAGAGAAAGCTGGGACTAAGGAGGCACACAGATGCATGAGGGATGTCAGAACTGAGGCAGCATTTCCACATCTAAGGCCTGGAAGACAAAGTGCTGAATCAAAACAAGAGGCTGAATTAGAAACTTCAGGGCTTGGATACATACCTACTCTTCAGGAGGGAGAGGAAGATGTGAGAAAGAGAGACGGAATGAGATCCCAAAGATGTCCTGCTCTATTCTGCTCTGTTCTGCAACTAAGTTATTCTGGGAAGACAAGCGATATGGCCCTGAATCTCGAGGAGGGTGAAGAAGCCCAGCAGGATGGAGAGTTTTGCATATTTTATATTGAACACATTGACAAAAGATGACCTAAGTTTATTCTATAATGAGCATTTAGGTTATTTTGGCAACCCCAGGGAGCCACTGGTATTTGAAGAGGGGGTTCAGGCAAAAATAATGTCAGCCCTATGCACTGAGCTCTCCCAGTGGTTTCAAGGTCATGCAACATTTGCTGTTGTTGCTGAAGGTTTGATTTGCAAAGTCCACCTTCAGCTCTAGTTGCGACCTCGAACGCTTTCCACACCTCAAGAACTCTAGAGGCACTGACACATTTACCCATGACAGGCTGCTCTGGCTAACTAAAATGTCAGGTGTTTTCACTTCGCTTTTGGATAGGATCCACTCTACGTAGCAACACTTTTTGCTAATTTGTAATTGGTTGGTAAAATGTGAACTGATTTTAAACACACAATTTCTTTGGTAGATGAGCTCTTTCTAACATGGGTTCTCCAGCTTTTGCAACAATGACTTCAAAGTATTTTCCCCTTTTATCTGTGAAGAGACGAGGAAAGTTTTAATTCCCCAGCTCTGAAGTATTCTGTATTCCTGTATTTGTTAACTATTTAGACGCGTCTGACTTTCTGTTCTATTATTTTTTCTCATGTCATTTATCTTCTGCATATTTAAATAGCTAATTAACATCGAATTACTTTCTTTAGGTGAAAGTTTGTCAACAATTTTAGGCTAGAACCATTCATCCAAAGAGACTGTTTCCTACTTTCTTCTGAAAATTTAAAATGCTTCTTAATATAACACAATATACAAAATGTAAAAAATTTTGTAGTGTGATACTTTTATCATGACATATGTAAGTAGGCTATACTGCTCTATTTATTATTTCTTTATGACATTTAATTCAAGTGATGGGGTAGCAAAGAACAATTCCAGAGAAATTTTGTCATAATAATCTCACAACACTAATATAAAATATTTTCATTTTGTGTCTTATCCTATAGTCCTTGTTTAATGCTTTATAAGTTTTTCTTTGTTTGTTTACTATTGTTGAAATCATTGTGTGCATGTCATTTCATTTTTAATATTTTTAAACTAAAAGCCACACAATAGCAAAATAGCAGCAGATTACCCAAAACAACAGGCTAAGAAATCAAGAGTATAACAATAAAAATTGGTATGCTGAGAACTGTGGAGGGCATGCTGATAGGCGAAAAATATGGAAGGGGGTGGAAGAAGTCCATATTTACGATTTATTTTGATAATTATATTTTTATTTTTAAAATAATATTTGGTATATGTACATGTCACAATATAAATGATATCTATGTAAGATTAAAGCACAAGAATACAGATTCTCCTCTACTTGCAATGGGGTTACACCTTGATTAACCCATCGTAAGATGAAAATATTGTTTATGTTGACAATGCATTCAATATTCCTAACCTACTGAACATCATAGCTTAGCCCAGCCTACCTTAAATGTGCTGAGAACACTTACATTAGCCAGCAGGTGGGCAAAATCATCTAACAAAAAGCCTATTTTATAATAAAGTGCTGGATAGCTCATGTAATTTATTGAATACTGTACTGAAAAGTGAAAAACAGAATGGTCATATAGGTACTTGAAGGATGGTGTCCACTGAATGTGTATTGCTTTCACGCCATCATAAAGTCAAAAAATTGTAAGTGAAATCATCGTTAAGTTAGGGGCCGTCTGTATAATAAATGTCTGGGGCCCATTACCCAACTTAGGATCTTGAACAAATATCCATACTTTGCATCTACTATGTGTTCCAGTCGTATGTTACCCTACTGCTTACCCCCCCCCAATAAAACCATGCTCCTGAATTTTGTATTATTTCCTTGCTTTTACTACTATTTCAGAAGTTGAGGTACTAAGTAACACAGCTTCAGGCATGTAACTAAAATTTATAAAGCTAAACCCATATAGAACCCAACAGCCTATAAACCTGTCAAAATTCTAAAGAAAGAAAAATCAAAGAAAAGGTAGAGTAATATAGGCAAAAATGAAATACAAAGAAAATAAGAAAGGCATTAAAAATATAAAACATAAAATGAAATGAATGATGAAACTAAACTTATCTTTTTTAACAGCAGAAGGGAGTAATCTCACCTATTGAAAGAAAAAGGCTTTCAAAATAGACTTAAAAACAAATAGCAATTTGTCATCTTAGGAGACATAGCTAAAAAAAAGTAACTCAAAAGCTTTGAGGGCCGGCCCGGTGGCACACTGGATAAGTGCGCCGCTTGGGAAGCGCAGCGGCGCTCCCTCCCGAGGGTTCGGATCCCACATAAAGACCGGTTCCCACTCACTGGCTGAGCGAGGCGCGGGAGCAGCACCGAGGGTTGCGATCCCATTGCCGGTCCCTGGTCCGGTACGGGGGCAACACTGAGGGTTGCGATCCGTTGCCGGACACGGAAAAAGACAAAAAAACCAAACCAAAACAAAACAAAACAAAAACAAACAAACAAAAAAATAAAATAGCATCTTCTTTTCTGCATATTAAAAAACTCTGATTAGGGCCGGCCCATGGCTCACTCGGGAGAGTGCGGTGCTGATAACACCAAGGCCGCAGATT